>NC_133821.1:10811715-10846715 GCF_047830755.1 Zonotrichia albicollis
ATTGATCTGTTCAAAAGGAGTCATGTGCAGGAACAGAGAGGTTTATTAGGAAACAAAAGGTCTGGTATTAAGCTGGAGGCAAATTGAGTGGCTTTATTAGTGGAAATGGCAAAAAGCAGCTCTGTGGAGTCTGCAAAAGGGGTAGAGGTTGAGCTCAAATTCACCTGTGCCTGCTCGTGCTCCAGCACCCAGTATCCAGGAAGGAAGATGCGATGGGAAGAGCATGGCTTTGGCTGGTGTTACTTATTTAACTTCCCCTTTGGTTGATAGGTGGGAAATCACTCTTCAGAGGCTAGCACAGAATGGCAAAAAAGCTCTCAAACCAAAAATCTCAAACTAAAAATCTCAAACCAATTCCCCTATCCAAGCTGAGCCTGAATTATAAGGAGACATCAGGAAGGAGAAAACCTTTTTGTTTGTGAAGAACTTGTCAGCCTTACAAAATAGGGCTAAACAAAGGTGTTCAGAGGCGCTTCCATTGCGATGCTGGGGATGGGGTCCAGCTCTGGTGGTCCTGGGAGCTGGCAGGAGCAGTGGCAAAGCCATGGGAAGAGCAGACCCTGCTCTCCATGCAGCTCTTGGAGGGCTCCATGTTTTCCATGGTTGGTGCCAGGAGCTGCGTGGTTGGGATTGCTTTATCCTTTTTTTTATTTCCTTTTTTTTTTTTTTTTTTTGTGGTGTTTCTGTGTGCCTCCCTGCTGAGAGGTGGCTCTTTTGACATGTTGTTATAGTGATGGAAGGAGCATGGATACACATTCCTCCGCTCCGCGCGCGAGACATATGGGAGCCAGATTGTACCTGTCACAAGTTGCCAACCTGAATTTCTGGGGTGTAAGGGGACACGTTCCCCAGGGGATTTCCACTTGACGTTCCTGATTGCTTTGGCCAATATTTGCTTTGTGACCTTCCCGTGAGTGGATCCGGGAGCGGGAATGTCCGGCTGGCACTGACGCTGATGGGGATTCACCCCTGGAAGTGCAGAGCTCCATGCTCTGGGCATGTTGCATGGGAAAATCTGACTTTCCAGCTCAGTCCTGGGTATTTAGTGTCACTTTTGATGTGTTTTCCACCTAAAGTGGGTGTTGGGACCTCTCAGACCTGGAGCATCTGCAGCTGGGGTGCAGAGCGGAGTTGGTTCAGATTCCCTTGGTTATTCCAGATTCCCTTGGTTATCCTGTGACCAGCTTGGCCACAGGACCATGCAGCTTTGCTGGAGCCGTGCACAAGTGTTGGGATGTGCAGGACATCCCATTCCAGCCTGGATTCCCTGGAGGAGCATGGCAAACCTTTGCTGTGACTCCTTTCTCAGGGGGTCCCATTGTGTGAGCTGTCGTGCAGGCTGTTAAATCTGACTGCTCCTGAAAACACTTTCATTTGAAAATTGATTTCAATTTTATTGGAATCATCAGTATTATTTTAGAAAATCGATATATCATCAGCCTGCAGCAATTTGTGAGTGTTTTCAGTTTACTGAATTAAAAAAAAAGAAGAAGAAAAAATCCTTGGGTTTTGGTCCCAATTGATAGATGCATTTTTAACTGTCAAAACTGCAAAATCTAAAAACAAAAGCCAGAAGGGGAAAGGTGGGTGCTGTGCTGAAGGGTAGGCATTTCCCAATTTCCCATGTCAGGATTTTACTTTGTCTGGAGGACAGAGGGGGTAAATTGGTGCTGCTGTCTGAACTTAGCTGCTCATATAACTTTAGACCCAGCATGATCTTTCTGAGCTAACCCTGAGTGTTGGTTGGAGTTCCTGGGGCAAGTTTTGGGGTGAAACCTCAGCCTGGGAGAAAGGCCCCTCAAAACAGGGGACCTGCTGGACCCAATTCCCTCAGGCTGGTGTTACACATCCCTTCCAGTGCCAACCAGCACTGGAGAGATGCCAGTGGCAGCAGGGAGACCTGCACTGCTCCAGGCTGGGCGCTGTGCTCCCCACCAAGCCTCTGGAATTCTGCTGCTGCTGAGTCAGGAAAACAAAAATCACAGCTTTCCAAATTGCACATCATCCCTCCTGTGGCCGTGGCCTTCTGGGATGCAGGAGGGACACTCAGAACCTTTGTTATCTGTGTGTGCAGCAGAATAGGGGCTGTGAAAGGAGATGCTGCAGTCTGGGAGCCAGTAAACTGAAGAAATATCCCTAGGAATTGTTTGTTATGGAAAAATTTTCTCTTGGACCAACAGTGCCAGCTCCCCCCTGCTTTCTGTGTGTGGGTGGTGTTTGCTGTTCATCAAGGCTTGACTTGCATCACAGGGTGCTCCTGAGAGGGCCCTTGCCATATGACTTGGCGAGACCAGCTTGGGTCCAGGCTTCTCAAAGTGTTTAAAAAAATAAGGAAAACGGGGGTGGGAGGATGGCAGAAACCTGCCCTGGGTGGAAAAGCTCCACTTGGATGTTTTGGTTTGGGAAGAGGCAGCAGAGGAAGGGAGTGGGTGAATGTGAAGGAAGCGTTACCAAAGCAGCCCCCACACGCATATTTTATCCTATCATTATCAAAGTTTTATGAGCATCTGGTCTTGGCCCCAAAATCTATTCAATTGAGGGATTTTTGTTGTCTTTTTTATTTTTTTAAATCTGTCTGGGTTTGACTACAAGCAGAATCTGCTGTAACTCCCTCTCTTTTTTGCTCCCCCTCTCTATTGATTTTACCTGGGCTGGCTTTGCACAGGCAGAGCCGTGCAGACTCGAGCTCCACATGTGGCACATAAACCACGTGTGACACAGAGTGGCTGCTCACAGGTTTTATTTCCCAAGGGACAGTTTGTCCAGGAGTGTCTCTGTTACTTAAAAACACTTTCTCATCCTTTTACAGCCAGAGCAGACGCTGGTGCAGGGTTTGGCAGGGCTGAACAGAGCAGGGAGGAAGTGGGCAGGGAAAGGTGGGAATGGGCAAGAAGAGCCAGTTTTGTGTGATTTTTCCAGGAAGCAAAAGTGGTATAAAGACTTGGATGAACTTCTGGACACAAGCTCCCATCAGTTGTTGAAGATCTTTCTGTTTGTTGGCAGTGGATTATTCCCTTAGATGCCTGAAGAAGTGATGGGTTTATTTGATGACTTCAGTGTAGCGATAGTTTTTGTCCATTCAGAAAAATTCTCATTCCTGGGCCATAATTCATGGCCGAGTTCAATTAGACTTGTGGGTCATTTAAAACAGTGTCTTAATGTTAGTTTTTAAGAAGCAAAGGAAAAAAGAAAGGAGAAAGGAGAAAGAAAAAAAAGGTCTGAGCAGGTCAGCTCCCATGTTTAACATATTCAACATATTTATGTACACATCACATTAAACCCAGCTTCTGCTGCTTGTGCCTTGCATTTGTGCTGAGGAGTTACTGTGTTCCAGTGCTTCACCTTGCCCCAAGTATGAAGTGTCAGTCTCCCTCCTCCTCCAGAAAAAGACCATGGATCCCTGGAACTTCACCACTAAAATGCGTGGGATGTGCAAGGGAGGGAAGAAAAAAAAAAAAAAGAGTTTCCAGCTAAAAATATCTGATGTTAAACATTCAGGTTGGCCAAACAGCAGATAAATAAATAGTTTAAATATTTTCCAGGTCTAATTGTTCCTGTATTTAGTCTGGGCTTTACTTTACCGAACAAAAGTGAAAACAAGTAAAGTAGAGGATAAGCATAAATAGCTGGATTCTGCCAGAAATATTTGGAGTTTCTGCACTGCAGGAACCATGCATGGGTTTGTTTTTTGCTGGCTCCAGCCCTTTTGTTTGAAGGTTTATATATTTCTTGTGCCTAGTTAAGTACAGCCAAAGTGCTCCTTGATTCCCTGAGTGCAAACAGCCCAGGAAGTGAGCAAAGGCAGGAAGGAGATGCAGGCATTCCAAATCTGTACTCCAGCCTAACCAGAATCTGGGGAATTGATCTACTCACCTTCAGGAGCATCATAAAAAATGAAGGGCTGGTATAATGGGCATTAAAAAAGTTAGAGGGAAAAAAACTAGGAAAAAAATAAAATTAGGAGGACTAAAGATCTGGTTGAACAAAAATGGGAATGGCCACCTCACAGATATGGCCGGCTTTAAATTTTATGGGTTCAGCTCTTTTTGTTCCAGATGCAATGGAATGGCAAATTTAAATTTAATGATGCAATGATGCAAATTTACATTTAATAATAAATGAAAACAAAAACCCCCCAAAATGTAAAAAAAGAAGCAACTCATGTTGGCATTTTTACATTCACTCTGATTGACCCCAAATGCTGCTCAGAGAATGGTGCTGTGTGGTGACATCCATAGTCTGGAGTCTGGGGTGCAACTTGGAGCGAGACAAGCCCTGCTATGGGAAAGGCACTGGAAGTGTGGAACCTTTCAGGGCCATTCTGACCATCTGAATATTTCTGATTAACTTTGAACAGGTACAGAAGAAAATAACTCAGTTTCTTGGTAGGAATGTGAATATTCCCAGAAAAAAATCAATACTTTCTCCTGAATAATTTTGGTTTTACAGAAACACCTTTTTGCACTGGAAAAAATTGGTTTGATTTTGAATTCCCAACCAAGTCCCATGATAGTCTGTGGCATTTTTTAAGTGGACCCATGGAAATCTCTTGCAGAAAAGTGACAAGGACAAGCTCTTCCTTTCCCTATGAGAAAGAATAATGTTATCCTAAAAGTCTGGGAAGTGCTAGGAAGATAAGCTCAGTTTTCCTCTGAAAAGAATTTTATTCCCCATTTTATAGCTTGATTGCAACTCAGTGAATAGAAAGATGGACACAAGGCTTTTACCCACTCTTAAAACTGATTATCCTGGATAAATTTGTGTCTCTGCATCTCTGTAGAAATTTCTCGTGCTGCCCTGTGGGAGGACAAGGTGCTGTCTTTGGGTGTTCACTCAACCTGCAAGGAGCCCAGGACTGGACTTGTGTGCCCAGAGGACCTTGGGGATGTGGCTGCCACAGCTGGAAAGAGCCTGCTGGGTTTTTTGAGTGGCTTTGGGTCCTTTAGACCCTTCAGATCAGTGGTGCAAAGTGAAGCCATGGCCAGAACCTTTCTGGGAGCCAGAAGGCTGGAGATGCCTCTTGCATGTTGCAGCAGAGGCCAAGATGGTTTTTGAATGTTGATCTCAGTAAAAGTGTAACCATTCCCAGAGCAATCACCACCAAATTTAAAAAATAGCGTCAGGAAGAATTATTACTTGAGGGTTTTTAGCAATTACTCAAGTCAACATCATTTGCTGAAGTGGGTAATTCTTTATTGGATTGTGGTTTGACTTGAATCTGTTCTTTTTCCATTCCTGTTGTGCAACCTTCCCCTAATCCCTAATTTGCTTTTCTAGACACTTTTCTTAGAACAAGCAGCGAGTTTTTGGTTTTGGTTTTGCTAGCAAAAAGGGAGGGAAGGAGGGCTGAGTTGTTTTGAACACCCCCAAAATCAGGTATATTTCATTACTGGGCAGTGGATTCCAGGTGCTCCTATCTGCTGGTGCCACTTTTGGTGTGACTGGGTGTGTTGGGTTAGATTTTGTGTTGGTCACCATGAGGAACATGGGCATGGAGGACACCTTGGTAATCTGCTTGGTAAAAGTGGGTGCACCCAACCTCCTGAGCAGCATCAGATGGACTGGCCTGGCTACCAGAAGGAAAATTGGGAATTCCTGCCAGCTCTGCTCAGGCTTCATTTCTCTCTGTTGTTCTGTAGCACCACCCACCCTCAGGGAGGTAGAGATAAATAGATAATCTCAAAAAGCACAGCTGTCCTTAAAAAGGTGCTTAAAGGTGTGTACAGACCCCAGGATCCAAAGGTGAAACCAACCCTCACTGAGATTGCTGTGAGCTTACCACGTTGTTCCAGGCACCTTTAGGCTAAATGTGAATATCAAACACCAAATTATCTCACCTTACAAAAAACTCCAGTGTTCTGTGTGGTCTAAAAATATCCTTTGTTTTCCGTGAGACAGTCCTGGGTGAGGTCAGTACAATGAAATGTGCTGCAACCCTCAAATGTAGGTTTGCGTTCTCATGTTCAATACGAAAATCAAAGGGACAGGAGGAGGATTGTTTCCCATGGCTGAAGAGCAAAGCACATGCATTAGCTTAATAATATTAGCAGTGAGATGCAGAGATAAGGGAGGGAGGTGGGTGGGGAGCAGCAGTTCCCATCTGAGCCCTAATGGGGACTGTGGGAAAGCTCCAGGGAGCAAACCCCAAACTGGGTGAGAGTCATTGCAGCTGAAACCCATCACACAGCCCAGCCTGGCAGAGGCTGTGCAAACCTTTTGATGAACCTGGGCTGAGTTTTAAGCTAATCTGGCCTGAGTTAGAGAGTCAGGTGGAAGTGCTCTTGTTTGGCCTGAGTTATGCTCTGTTTTTGAACTCAAAAGCCAAAGTGAAATTTAGGACGTGAGAAACCAACACAGACCCAGGGAGCTGAAGAAGATGTTTATAGAGCTGTGGAAAACCAGGGGATCACCTGATTCTCTCAGTACCATTTTGTTAAATTTGGTGTCATTTGTGGCTGCATTCAGAAGGGCTCAGCCAATTCTTGTTTATGCCTTTTCTCAGAAATTCTCATTTATGTGCTGTTTCCACCGTGTTGTTGGAGGGCAGATCTGCATTAAACACTCAGAGAGCGCCAGCGAAATGAAAACAAGATGAAATCAAATTTCCAGGTTCTGTTATAACTCCTTTAGTGCAGAAAGAGTATTTCTGCTGATTCAAACCTGGAAAAAGCAGTACAGAACCGTGGCATGGTTTGGGTTAGAAGGGACCTTAAAGATCGTCTGTTTCCACCCTCCATCATTCATGGAAATGTTATTTATTTTAAGAACAGTGGAGATTTGTGGGACACCCTCTGTTGTACCTCTGGGTATGATGAACACGTGCTTCTCTCTCCTCTTTGGTGGCACCTGTGCCAAGGTGACAGGCTTTTGTGCCAAGGTGACAGGTTTTGTGCCAAGGTGGCAGGTTTCTATGCAGTCCTTTTCCACGCAGGTGCTGCTGCCCAAAGGAAAAGCCAGCAAGCAACATCCCTAACTCCTCATCTCACCCTGCTTTTATTACCTGGGCACACGTTGCTGCACCCCTCACACCTGCTGAGGAGGTGGATGGGCTTTCACTCCATCCTCAAGATGAAAAGGCAGCTTGTATCTGGTCATCTGGTGGAGAAGGCTTGGATTTGGGGTTTTTTTTTCCTAGGAAAATAACACAAAAATCTAATGTAGGGAGTCAGAGTTACATCCAAATGCTGAGCCAGACTCTCAGCTGGTTTTGTTTAAGGAAATTTCTGCTGAATCCTGAGCAGCTCAGCCAGATGATGCTGGCAGTGTCAGCATGTGGCTACTTGCAGTCAAAATATGAAGCTGGCTTTATGCTTTTTAAAAATATAAAATTAAAAGTATTTGCTGAGTGTGTCCTGTGAATGAAGTGCTTCGCTTTAGGGTGATATGTTGTGACTTCTGAAAATTTGAAATACCTGTTATGGATCAGCTCTCACTTAGTGGGGACTGTATTTGTCAGGCAGTGATTGAAGTTGCAAATCAGTATTCTCCAAGCCTGGAATTTCCAATGGGGAGGCAGATAGCTGCAAAAACATCAGTTTTAAGAATAAAATAAAATGAAACAAGCAGTAATAAGAAAAAAAAAAGTACTTGACAGGCAAATTTGGTGTTACACGTTCTGCATTTCTTTTCAGTCTTTCAAACTTTCTGAACACTATAATTTGTTTCTAGTGTTAGCATCACTATCATCAAAGATGTTGGACTCTATTAGCTCAGCTGTCTAAGGGATGTCTTTTTAAAAAGGAGGAGAATAGGGGGAACAAACCCCACCCCACCAAACAAGTTCAGCCACTTGAATTTAAGCATAATCACTTTTCTTACCGTGTCTCTTATTTGCAATCAAGGCAAAGACAGCAGGAGGAATCTCAGTCAGCTGCTCACTTGCCCCAAGACAGGCCGAGGTTTTGCATTTGCTGTGGCTTTGCTGAGGTTACCCTTTCCAAGCAGGAATGCTGTGTGGAATGACTTGTGCCACAGCATGGACCGAGATCTGGGTTAAACAAAGCCTGTCATTTTATGTGGCGGCTCAGAAATGCCTCTCAGTGGATGTTTCCTTCTACCCATCATTTTTCCTGGGATGGAGGGGTCCCTCTCTCCAGACCTGGCTCTAATAGTAGCTTTTTCAGTTAAAAGCAGAGCAGATGTAGGATGGTGGGGCGGGGAGTAACAGATGATCACCAGTTAGATGGAGGAGGTGGTGTGGGTCCTCCTGGTCGAGGCTCTACACTGAAATAGAAGCAATTGAGGCAGACCTTAGCTCTGGTATGATCTCCCTTCCTCATGCCATGGACACCTTCTCAGACAGGGATATTGGGCTTGGAAAATGCCCCCTGGGCTCCAGAGTTACTGCCTTTCCCTGCTGGAGATCAGTGGTTCATCCTTGTGTTGTTGTCTTGCCTTGCCTCTTTTCTGTTACTAGCAGGATACTGCCTTTGTCTGATGAGTTATTTATTTGAAATGATTTACCAATTAGTTCTGTTGCTGAATTAATAAATAAATCAGGTTTGCACATGTAGTCAAAGCAAAAGATGGAGTACAAGGCATTTTCCTATTTGGTTGGAGAAAAAACTCTTTCAACTGGTTTTAATGGCCAACATGGAAACTAAAGCATGGAATATTAACTTTCTGTGAGCACCCCTCACATTTGCTTGAAAGTTTTCTCTTTTTTTGGAGCAATCCCTGATGGTACCTTCCTGCACTGGGACAGCCAAAGGAAACAACAAGGGAGACACAGAGTCAGCCCAAACTGACAAAACAAAATTTCAATGAACATTGCTGGGAGATGTTTGCAGGGTGTCACCAGCTTTGCTCACGTCTGTTGTTAGTATTTCAAAATGTGGTTTTTATGCAGAACATGGGCCAGAGATTGTTTTTTTTAAATGTTAGGACTCCAACTTTTTTTCTGGGTTTTAGAGCATTTGCCACTCAATTCATGTATCAGCAGCTATGTTCTGAAAGCATCTGTATAAAATGAACATGACCAAGGATGGAGGGTGGTTCTTTCCCATTGCTAATTCTCTACTAGGAAAAGAAAAAACCAAAAAAACTGTGTAAATCTCTCCAGTGCCTCTAATGTGATTTGCTTAAATATGTGCTAGACACTGAGGGATATTAGACACATGTGTGATGCTTGGAGGGGATGAAGATCACTTGTGCGTTCTCTGCTTCCTCTTGAATTTGTGCTGTTTGGTGAATCTCAGATGTTTTTGGGCAGGGTGTTGGTGATCCAGTGTCTCCTGGACGCATGGGGCTGTGGAAGAGGGAATGCAGTGAGAGAGAGACAGAGTCTGTCACCACTGAGCCACAAGTGATGGAAATGTGCTGCAGGCTAATTTGTTCCTCGTGGAAGAATTACAGGATTTAGGATGGATATATGTCAAAATGAATGGTTTGCTGCAGGAAAGTGTGTGGGATGAGACTGGATTTAGTCAAGGAGGGAGAGACAGAGGGGCTTTGGGGCTTGTTTACACTGGGAGGAGAGGAGCAGGAGATGGTGGTGGGACAGGGAGGTGATTGCCCAGGGCAATGGGTAATGAATTTCCCAGAGTGGTTGATGTTTTGCCTGTATGTGGATATGGAGCCAGACCTTTACATGCTTTCAGAAGCACATGTGTTGTAAACATATCCAGAAAGTAATGTATTTAGCCCCCAAGATGAGGAACATGAGCAGCCCCAAATTCTAGAACTGATTGTGTTCCACAGGCTTTGGTGACTTTACCACTCTCATGCACCGAAAACTTTTTTCTGATGTGCTTGGAAACTTTCCTTCCAGTTCCTTTACTGTTTGCAATGACCTTTCTCTCTAAGTCAAAAATATAAATTGTATTTTTAAAGTACAGAAATGCTGCTCACCTGTCACTGAACCTCTGGAGGAAGAGGCTCTGATGGGAGCTCTGTTTTCTGCTGATTTTGGGGCGTGTGGCAGCTCTGGCCTTCACTGCTCGATGATGTGGGGATTCATTTGAGCAGAAGGTGACCCAGATTCCCCTTCTCTCTGCCTGACTCAGATTTGGGCTGTTTTTCACAATAACCCCTCCAAAGAAATGCACGGTCTGGAGAACCTCTGCCAAATATCATAATGGCACTTGAGGTTTGGGCCGGTTAGTTACATCAAATGAAACAAAAGCAACTTCCTGACAATAGAAGAAACCGTTCCCATTGTGAGCGGAAAATCATTTTCAAACATGAAAATGCACCAGCTGGGTCAAGTAATGCTTATGAAAAATTCTCAGGTGTTACTTTGATATGCTCAGCGAAGGAACTTTAATTTAATGGGACTCAGTTGAAAAGAACCAATCAAGGAGCAGTGGAAAAGCTGAATGCCCAGCACAAATACCTGCAGTTCCACCCAAACAATGCCATTGTTGGGCTGTAATCAGGAGAGGGCTTTCAAACAAAGCCTGGAGGCGTCCCTGGCCGGTCGGTGCAGGTAACACGCTGGATGAGTAATGCCTGGTGTGTATCTGGGTACACACATCACTGTTTACTAATCTTCTCCTTTCTTAGTCATCCTCAAAAGACTCCTCAAAGCAGCACGGGCACTTTTTACAATGAGCAGCGCTGTGTTTGTGGTGCAATTTGCTGGGTGCAGAATTCAACTTTGCTGTAGCTGTGGTTCGCTTGAACGATCTTGACCTGATCTTGGAGGGTTTGAAAGGCTAATCCATTCATTCCTATTCCAGACATACACAGATTAGGCTTCTGTTGAAACAACTTGCACTTTTGGAATAGCAACAAAACTGCAATCGGCTTTGCATGTGTCTTAAATTTCAAGCCTGGGGAATGATGCTGGCCTTTGTGCCCTTGCTTTGCTCCCTTCCCCAAGGAGCACAACTGTGCTGGTCAGCCACAGTGCACTCTTTCTAGCTGGTAAATTCAGCAGCTGGAGCTCCCAGGCAGGGCTCCCACTTGATTTCTAGTTTGGGTACACTGTATAGCTTCAGTATGAGGTGAGCTGATGAGTTGTCCTGTGTTAGTGGGCTTCAAGTGCAGTTTATCTTGCTTCAACATTCACTTTCTATTGCAGAGTCTTTAAAGAAAAAACAACAAGAAAAAGGAAAAAAAGGAAAAATAAAAAGCCTGGTGGCTTTGAAATAGTAATTTCTCATTTACCTTTTCAGGTATCAGGTGCTAATAGAAATGTTTCACAGCCAAGTCATGCACTGGAGCGAGTGGCACCTGGTCTATACATCCTCCTGGATCTATGGAGATCTATGGGAACCCACTGTCCCCCCATGTACGTGCCTGTGGGCCCCTGTGGGTGCCTGTACCTGGCTGCTGAGCTCTGATTAGGTGTTGTTCATTTCCATGTTGGCCTGTGTGTGAGCTGCAGGCGATGCTGTGGGCTGTGCACAGCCTGCATATGTGGGCAGCTCTGTAAGCAGCCATGAAGGGCAGAGCCTTGATGGGGGGCTCTGAGCTTCACCTGGACTTGGAAAGCAAAGATACAGCTGTCTCAAGGAGCAGGATGGGAATGGGGAGGTCTGGTGAGGGTCCATAAGGGAGTGACACCAGTTTTCCATCCCCCATACATGCTGATGTATGCACATGTGCAACAGTTTATATACATAGAACCATTATATATACCCTTTCCATGGGAGTATCTAGGTGCAAATTCATCCAATGCCAATCAGAAGAGCACAGAATAGTTTAGGTTGGAAGGGACCTTAAACATCATCTAAAAACCATCTTAAAACACTGGACAGTTTTCTTGTCTAGCATGATGCTGCATAAATCTGCCCTGTGATCCCTGGCTTGTCCAGCTCCATCCTAGAAATTATTTTGACACTAGTTCCTTTCCTGCAGCAGGATTATGATCCCGGGTGCATAGTGGTGACTTTGGTAGTTTTATTTCTCCCTCTGTGTGCAAAGGAAGGAGTTCTGGTGAGGCATGGGCTTCCCTTCAGCGTGTCTGGGACTTTACAAGTGAGCAAACTCGTGCAATCCACAGACCTGGCAGAGGCTGCTGGGGAGAGATTGTGGCCCCAAACTGAAAGGTTCTGGTAAGCTTGCATGGACTGTTGACCAGCCCTCTTTCAAAGGGAGATGTGAATAAGTTCCTGCCTCTGAATTGCTGGTAAAAAGTGGTACTTTTGGATGTATCTATTGCTGGACCAGCCGTGGAAAGGCACCGCACCAAGGAGAGCTCTATGAGCCCTACGAGGGTGCCTTGCCCAGGCTGGGATACCTTAGGGCTGCGAGTGGGGGAATTCTCCATGGGGCTGGAGGCACAAAGAGTGCTGCATGTTCCCTGCCAGCAGGTGCGTGGCGCGGGATGCTCGATGGATGTGCCCGCCCTGCAGCCTCCCGAGCATGCCAGCCCCGCGTCCCGCTCCGGCCCTTGCCGTGGGCTGCGCCACGCTGACAAAGAAAAAGGCTTTTTGTATTGTCTCTGCCGGGCTGACCTTTAGAGTGTTTACTTTTCAATCAGCTCCGAGCGGGCGAGCTCCAACTCCCCCGCGCGAGCAAGTTCAGCGCCGGAGCGCTCTCGCCCAAACATTTGCCAAGATAACGCCGAAGTGACAAATAAACACGGGCTGTTTTTACAGGTGTAAAATCAACAGATCAAATGCTGACCCTGGCCGTGGTGGTGAAGCCGGCCAGCGTTGTGTTTGAAGAATACCACTGCATCATTTACACTTGCAAACCCTTTGTAATCTTAATCTCTTTGTGGCTTTTATGTTATACTGGCCCCCCAAGGTTAAAGAAAGAGATTTAGACCTTAAACACAAATCCAGCCTTCAAGCTCTGGAATTATCTTTGCCTTTAAATGCAACTGATCAATGCCCATTTCTTTTGAAAATAAAACCCTTTTGAACCTTGAAAGCCTTCCACTGTTGAGCTATGTCTAAGTGCCACATGGGGAAATGGGCAGAAAAAAAGCCCATTTTTCCCTTAGTGCTTGCATTAGAGGTCCTAAAGTTCAGTCCAACGCAATCAATTTAATTGGCGCTAGCTCTAGTGACAAATTATACTGGTTTACACTCAAGTGTAGCACAGATTCCTCAAACGCTGGGAAAGAAGGGAGATACACTTCTTGGTCTCTACTTAAAGAGGGCAACAGTATTGGAAAAGGAGCACATTTAATTTATCACTGTCAGAGCAGGTGCAAAGTTTAATTCTAACTAAAAGCATTAAACAATTAACCCAGACAGTCTGGCCCTTCGGAAAACGTTCAGTTGCAGGGAACACATGGACCAGATTACCAATGGAAAAAAGTCATAGCTCCTCTTTTATTTAAATGAATATCTTCTACCACTTAAAAAAGAAAAAAAAAGGAAAAGATAGAAAGAAAAAGGGAAAGAACTTTATAGACTTCTGAAAATTAGTGAATAAAAGCTGAGATGGGAAACTCCATCAGAGAGGCAGCAAATAGCTGTCATTTAAGTAATTCATTGATCTTTGATACTCTATGAATTAGGGAATCTATAACCTGCTGATACCATCTCTCTGTAGTACGCATGCACGTGCTTTTCAAAGTGCCTGGCTGCCGTTCTCTTCTGCAAGGTAACGTGCTCCTCAGGCTGGGTTTTATCCCTTTGGCACGCTGGAGAAACACAAGGGCTCTTTGCAAACCAGGCATGGCTTGCCCAGAGGCATTTCCAGCCTGTGGTTTCGATTTCATAGAGGAGATTCCCCCAAACTGAGGTCCCGTTGGAGAAAGCCGGTAAATCCGTCCTTCAATAATCCTCTCTGCAGCAGCAGAGTGAGGTCCCACAGCTACAGCAGACATCAGTGCTGGCGTGAATTTAAACAATGCTTTGGCAGGTAAAAATAGCATTGGATGAGGGGCTGAGTGTGCTACAGGTGGTGCAGGATTTGGGGCTGAAAAATGGCGTTGTGGAGGACAGCTTGCAGAGTCCCTCTCTCAGATGGCGAGTTTGAGTCAGTTTTGTATCCATGGGCAATGCATTTACAGTAAAATCCATCTTTCCACCATTTAAGAGGAGGAACAATCAGGTGTTTTGTCCAAAATAATCTCATGTGCATTGTGAAGAAGTGAACTCTACTGGAGAGTTAACAAAGGAAGGGCTTGAATCCTTCCACGGGGTCTTTGGGCATCCTCACGGCCTTCCCAAAGTGGGTAAAAATTCCTGTCATTTTTAGTATGTTTTGTGTTGGTCTAAATTTGAATAGCCAAGGCAATTTAGAAATCTGTCCTTTCTTTCTGAGCCTTTATAAAATATGTGTCTGCGGAGGATAAATCGCTTCATTATATTCCATTATTTTGTGGATAACGTGCTGGTGATATCGAAACAATGAGAATAATAATATTGTTCCCACTCCAGTGCCATCAACAGATTCCCTCCTTCCACCGTCATTTCAGCATCATTACCATGTCTCATTGCTTAGACCTTAGGTAGCCAATTTTGAAGCAATTCATCCTCGCAAGAAATGCCAAATGCCCATGTCAGGCGTTCAGACTGCATTTTTCAAACTCCCAGGTACAAAGCCAGGCAGGCTCAAGGGTTTGGATGCTTATGATATTGTGTAACCTGAGCTGGTGTGCTTCAAATATATTAGAAATGTGACTTTTTTCCCTATTTTTTGAAACCTGCCAGGTATGCTATTGAGCAAAGACTCATTTTCAGACACGCACGAGCAGTGCAAATGGCTTGAAATTAGGTGGGATTTTTGCTTACGTATCTGTGAATGGAAATTTAACACTGCAATTTATAGAGAACTTATCCTCGAGACCTGGGACAGGACAGAAATGGGATGTGTGGGATTTTGGTGGATTTTGTGGCTCCTGCTGTGTGTTTGCCTTCCTTCCTCATGCTTTTGGGATTTGTTGGGGTGATGGATGAGACTGGGACACTCTGGGAGTGGGTGTATCCCACACCAGCACCTTCTGAAGGTGCAGCCACAGATGGGGACTCCCAGGAGAAGGAAGCAGGAGGAAAACGCAAAATCGTACAGAAGAACTTTGCTGAGATAATTTTCCTATTTCTCCCTTCCTTTCTCCCAGAGATGTTAAAATTGTTTTTATCCCTTCAAGTCTAAAACCATTTATTACAAATACCAACATGAATTTCCTTGCAGCAGGATAAACACTCAGCTGCTCCACTTATTGGAGTGCTGCAACATAAACAAACGCAGACCCAACGATTTCTGCAGCGAATCCTTCCTCTGGTGGGGAGTGCTGTTTCTGCTCTGCAATCAAGCTGGTGTTTGCATCCCAACAACACGTTCTGAATGGCAGGATCCCACATTTATACAGCACAGAGATAAGGGGAGGCAGAGGAAGGAATACAAATCATCTCCTCGATGATGGCCCTGGCTGTTCTTTGTGTGTTGGGGTGGCACAAGCGAGAGGCAAAGCAAAAAATCCCCTGGCTGTGTTCTGGTACAAACCATGAAACTTTAGGTCTTGTCTGCTTCAGTCTCAGCAAGGGCCAGGTTGGACCAGAATGAGTCTGGTAGGGCTGTCCCCAGTGAAAAAGTGGCAAAATTGGATTATTTTATATCAGTTTTGTATGTCAGCCTTTCTACAATTTGTTGTCAAGATTTTCCTTTCAGTCCTGAAAGGAATGAGTGAAATAAGAAGAATGAGGATGAGCAACAATTGCAATTAAAATTCATGTTTTTTATAGTCACAGGACTCTACAAGCTGTGAATTTTAAGAAAAGCATCAAGTTTCCAGACCTTACATTCAAATTGTGAGATCTGCTGCTATCCAGTCCCTAAAATTGATGTTTATTTCCTCCTTCCTTTAAAACTCCTGGCATGTGAAAATGGATGGGTTAGAGGGAGCTGGGAATTCTATTTCCAAGCAGCACCAAGATGCCAAGAAGGTTCTCCAGTTCCCATAATAGTAGCCCATACCCCTAAAGTAGCTCTGCTCTACCTGCTGTGTCTTATTTCAGGGAAAAAGGACCTGGATTTGCTCTCACTTACATCACTGAAGGATTTCTTGTATAATTATAACCCTAAAGTATGATTTCTCATAGTTTTTGAGATTTTCAGTCATAACATAGTAGTCACAGCAAACTAATTTGGCCCAACATAAAAATTACAATAAAAGTAATGACATTTTCCCTATCTTTAAGTTACATTGAAAGAAACAAATTGAGTTTAGTAAACTGGGAAAAAATCCCACCTTAAGTTGGACCAAAATGGAAGGTGTTGACCATGTCCCAGACCATGTTTTGAGGAGGTGAAATCCAAACACTTTTTTTTTTTTTTGATACCACCACTCAATTTCTCAGGAAAATTTGAATTTTTCCTTGCAAGTGGGAGCAAGAATTTACTACTGTCATAACAGATGGTGGAATTTTCTCTTCAGCCATATAATTGTATAATCCCTTTTTTCACTGTGTTACCCTTGATCTTGTGTAGGGTGATGAACTCTTCAAGTTTTATTGAACTTTTTGTATTCTATTACTCAGCTTTTTATATCAGTTTTACATGGATAACCTTGCAGTTGGTTCAAATGCCTTGGTGCTTCCTTGGTGCTCTGGGAATGAAGGAACCTCTCTGTGATGGGTTGTGTGTCCACTTCAGAGCATTGGCTCAAAGTCCCATCCAGTTGGACCTTGCATTGAGTAAACAAAGTTATTGTCCCACAAACATGGTCCTCCTGTGATGCTAAGCAGAATAGAAGAAAGCTGAGAAGCCTTTCATGAAATGAAATAACAAAAAAAACAATCTGTGAATGGAGCAGGGCAGGTTGAACTAATCAGTGCTGACTGTGTGATGCTCCCCCATGGGATTCATCCAATTCAGGCCACGAGTAGAGACAATATTTAAGTGTGTCCTAAAGTGTGCTTTACACTTGAGTAGCATTTGCATTCTTTTCTAAGGTAAAGCAATTGCTTCAGAGTCTCCATTAAAATGAAAGTTATCAGGAGTTGGAGCCCCTGTGGCTTCAACAGGTGTGGGGTCAGGCCCTGCTTTGCCCACCCCGTGATAGCAAAGCCACTTTCCTTGGGGTATCCTGGTGCAACCCTCCCTTGGATTTACCTTCCCAGAGTCCAGAGGGCAAAATGCACCCCCAGGAATGCCAAACGTGGCTGTGTCCCTGGCCCTTTGTCCCGAGTCTCTTCCAGGACCCTGTGAGGAGCCGCAAAGCTGCTGGCAGCGCTGGGGAGGGTTGTGTTGATGCGCTCTCTGAAAGCTTGATCTGCTTTCTGCTGCTAGTTAAAGAGGGTAGTGGCAGTCTTTAGTGGCTGTGTCAATGTAGCCCATGTTATTATGTACAGATGTGCCAGCTGCAAGTAGGCATTATCTCTTTGATAGTGCTAAGCACTTTACAGTGGGTCAGGGAAGTGCAGCTCTCAACCAATAGATCTAATTGCAATCCTTTTATGTTCTCTATGATTGCAGGTTTCTCCAGCACTATAAACAAATAGTAATCAACTAAACCTGTTACCTCTGAGCAGCGATGTCACGATATGAAATATTAACTGTTCCAAATACAGTAATGATGGTTTAAAACTGTATTTGTTCTTGAAGGTAAAAAATAAGGGGGAAAACCAGGAGCGCTAGCACTGGCAGCACGAAGAGCCCTCTGGCTCTCTTTCCTCTAATGAAAAATTGTGTCTGTGTACGACATGTTTTATGTGGTCAAATACAGTGTAAATATTGTGTACATCTTTTGCTATTGCAACAACATATCAAGAGCACCACAAATAATCTCTGCCTCCAAATCTACATTTTTTAAAGACACTGTTATGTTAATACAAGAAAAACTTGTGTTCTCTTAGCTCAAGAAATGCTGGACATGGGCCTTGGATGTGTGGCTGGTGAGCGGGAGTAGAGCTGGAAGTGGGGAAGGGCCTGGTTTCACCAATTTTTTCCCATAACTCGGGAGAATTTTTGTGGAAGCTCTTTCTGTGTGTTTGGCTTCCTGGAATTTTGGTGAGAGTGAAAGTAGAAGTTATTTGAGGAGCAGACTTTTTAAATCCCTAAACTGAGAAGTCTCTCCTCATACTTGCAAGCAGGACAGTTCTGGTTTTTGGCCAAGTCTGATTGGGAAATGGGTCCCAGGGACCTGATCCTGCCCATGTTACTGAGCTCTCTTGATCTGACAAGACTGGGCTTGGGCTGGCGCACAGTAATTCCCTGCTGGCCCAACCCCAAAGCATGCAGAATTAATTAAACTTCTTTTATGGTGTAGCTGGTGGAGTTTGAGGGCCTGTGCCTCAGTTTAATTCACTGGTTGGTTATGGCTTCAGGGATGTGCTGGTACCTGGATGCACGTGAGGGGTCCATGGTTTAGACATCGGCTCCTCAGATGCTGAAGGAGCCCCTGGAAACAGCCTGAGCATTCTGAAGCACTGAAATGGGGACTTTCCACATAAATTGATCATGAAGGAGAGTTTATGAAGTTTTTCACAGTTTGGGATTTAATCGACTCTGATCGATGCAGCCCTAACGCAAGGTGAACTTGTTGATCGCTCCCACTGGAGGGTGAAAAAACCCAAGGAAGAGCTGGGGCCGCACTGCAGCCCGTGTTTGCTCTTGCTCTCGTGCTGATGCAAAGCAAAGCAATTAGCTGAGCGTTGAGGCTGCTCATTGTTGCTCATGCAGAGGCACAAATAACCCGACCAACGCCTTCCCATCCCACCTGCATCTGTCTCCTTCCCCCCTTTTGTCCCAGGGCATCCCGGGCTGAGCCCACCCCAGGCCCGGCCCAAGGGGGTCAGTGTTAGGCTGGGCTTTGTGCCTCCCCCACGCCCCCAGCTCCCACTCATCCGGGGAGTGAGTGATGGAGACTGGGAATTAAAACGTCTTTAAAAAGAAAATAAGCTTTTGTATCAGCCAGCTGGCGAAAGGATAAAGGACTGTGCTCACAAGATGCAATCAAAATTCAACAGTGTTTTATTAAACATGTAATATTATCAAACTAAACAAAAGAGCCCTCAATGGCTGGGAATACAATGCGATACAATTTATTTCATTTTTTTTTTCCCATAGTGTCATTCATACAAAAGTGTCATTGAGCATTCGGCTCCCAGTGACGAGCTGCACATGTAAATACCAGTACACATGGTGGGCCAGGCACTGGAATGCAATGTGTCCTGCAGGTAGATCACAGATAATTCTGGGTTTTTTTCCTGGATAACTGCTGCTAATGCAGAGGGAGAATGGGTAGCTTATGGAATTGACCACTCAAAGAAGCCAAGTTTGACTGTCTGCTAAGGATCCTGGTCAGTAAAACAGTTTATCAGGTGGTTTTCTCCAAGCCAGCCCTGTGCGCAGGCTCCTGCCCCAGCATCTCACCCCATAAGGGCTGCAAATCAATGCCTGATTTTGCCCTTTATGTTGATTCTTATATTCTATTCTCATTTAGTCTCTCCAGCACCTAATAGAAGTCCATCACTAAAAGATGGAATGCTGTGAACAATGCAGAACCAAATATTTAGGTACTCCTCTATTTCTATAGCTAGTTTTGTACCAGTACAGATGTAGACCCAGCGCAAAGTCTGAGCACCTGGATCAGACCTAGGTTTTGCAGACACAAAACTGCTTCTATCTGAGAGGTTTTGGAGATTCCAGTCAATGGGAGAGCACAGAGTGGTGCAATGAGGATGTTGGAGCCCTTCCCCAGGTCCTGGTGAGATGCTCGTGCTGTGAGGGGCTGGGAAGGGCCAACACCTCCATCCCAGGCTCTTACTCCCACCTTGAGCTGGGTGTAAAGGACAGCTTCAAGTGCAAGGCAGAGGTGAATCAGTTATAATTATCTCCAAAGAGCGATCAACAATTAAATTGCATTATTAACTCTGAATCTCACTGGAAATATGTGCTATCTTTCTTTTAAATACCTGAGGTATAGCTCTTCCCCTGACTATATTTACTTGGTGAATTTTGGTCCCTTAAAGGACTGGCAGCTGAACAATCTATCAATTAAAAAGAGTGAGTGTGTGAAGGGGGGAGGGAAATTGTGCCTCCATCAGCTCCATCAGGCAAGCGAGTTGGTGTAGAGGTGTTTGTGAACAGCAGCCCTGGAGCAACTCGTCTGCAAAAGCTTTTCTTCCCTGTGCAACCCAAAGGTAAGGCAGCATGGAAGGAAAAAAAGCAAAACCAAAATCACTAAGAAACCCTAACCTTGTAACATACAGTTTTTGCTAAAAATATATATTAATAATATATTATTGAGCGGGCATAGATGAAGAAGGCCAGGGAAAGCGTAAGCAATAAGAGTGTGAGCAAGGTCAGTGTTCCTTGCCCGAGGACAGCACAATCAATAAGAGCTGGTCAATACCTGCTTTATTACTACACTCCCACTCTGAGCAAAATCGTTTTAAAATTAAGAATATATTTTGCAAAACTGAATTAACGATATTGAATATTTTGCTCTTTGATATGACTAGCCTTCAAAATCAAATTATTAAATATGGAAAAAAGCATATTGGTTCAGCTAAGAAATTTTTTTTTGTCCCTGGAAAGGAAGTGGCTGGTTTGTGATTCCCACTTGTGCTTGGGCATTAAATTACGTTGGATGCTGCCCCCGCCTTTCCTTGAGAGGTGGAATGCAAAGATATTTGGGTTTATTTCTAAATGGCTCCTTTTTTTGCTTTGGAGATGAAACACTGATGGATAAAGCTGAGTGTGTAAAATGGAGAGTGGCAGTAAACTTCTGCAGATGTGGAGATGTTTGTCTGTGCCCAGCTTGGCACCTGGAGGATTCAGCCTGTCCTAAAACCACGCGATTTTGTGTGGGTTTTTCTTGTCCCCACCTCCTCCCTGCCTTTCTGGGCTTCCCAGCGGATTCACTGGGAGCACATATTGATGGTGTTGGTTTGGAGCTGGCGTGGAGGCTGGCTGCAGGCAGGGTGCCCAGCAGGGCAGTACCAAGGGGTGAGACTCCATCCATCCCCACTCCCTGGGGCAGCTCTGGCCCTGCTGCATTCTGCCAGGTCGCTCCCAAGTTTAGAGCCTGCAGTGACTTGAGCAAATCTTGTTTCATTGGGTTAAAATGATTACATGGGTTTAGGATGGCCATTTATCACGCTGAATTTTGTTTCCTTTGGAGGGAAGGGGAAAGAAGCTCCTTTATTTAGCTGTGTCTGTGTTTTGAAGGCTTAGCTTTGCTGTGAGCTTTGCAGGGATGCTGCCAGTCCCACGGTGGTGGTGTGAGAGGGTGCAGGGCAGCTGGGTTGGGGAGCTTCCATTTCCAAAATTTGGCCTGGGGATCTTGGTCTGGTGTCCAGATGGATGGCTGAAGCCTGGGAGGGTGGTGGGAGGGCTTTCTGCCTGCAGGAAAATGCAGATAATAGCCAATTGCCAGCCTCATCTCCCACAGCAGGGCCTCAGGGATTCCTCTCCTCTCCTCTCCTCTCCTCTCCTCTCCTCTCCTCTCCTCTCCTCTCCTCTCCTCTCCTCTCCTCTCCTCTCCTCTCCTCTCCTCTCCTCTCCTCTCCTCTCCTCTCCTCTCCTCTCCTCTCCTCTCCTCTCCTCTCCTCTCCTCTCCTCTCCTCTCCTCTCCTCTCCTCTCCTCTCCTCTCCTCTCCTCTCCTCTCCTCTCCTCTCCTCTCCTCTCCTCTCCTCTCCTCTCCTCTCCTCTCCTCTCCTCTCCTCTCCTCTCCTCTCCTCTCCTCTCCTCTCCTCTCCTCTCCTCTCCTCTCCTCTCCTCTCCTCTCCTCTCCTCTCCTCTCCTCTCCTCTCCTCTCCTCTCCTCTCCTCTCCTCTCCTCTCCTCTCCTCTCCTCTCCTCTCCTCTCCTCTCCTCTCCTCTCCTCTCCTCTCCTCTCCTCTCCTCTCCTCTCCTCTCCTCTCCTCTCCTCTCCTCTCCTCTCCTCTCCTCTCCTCTCCTCTCCTCTCCTCTCCTCTCCTCTCCTCTCCTCTCCTCTCCTCTCCTCTCCTCTCCTCTCCTCTCCTCTCCTCTCCTCTCCTCTCCTCTCCTCTCCTCTCCTCTCCTCTCCTCTCCTCTCCTCTCCTCTCCTCTCCTCTCCTCTCCTCTCCTCTCCTCTCCTCTCCTCTCCTCTCCTCTCCTCTCCTCTCCTCTCCTCTCCTCTCCTCTCCTCTCCTCTCCTCTCCTCTCCTCTCCTCTCCTCTCCTCTCCTCTCCTCTCCTCTCCTCTCCTCTCCTCTCCTCTCCTCTCCTCTCCTCTCCTCTCCTCTCCTCTCCTCTCCTCTCCTCTCCTCTCCTCTCCTCTCCTCTCCTCTCCTCTCCTCTCCTCTCCTCTCCTCTCCTCTCCTCTCCTCTCCTCCTCCCCCTCCCCCTCCCCCTCCCCCAATCCCTCCCCCAATCCCTCCAGTGCCTTGCTGGTGTCTGCCATGCTCTCCCTTGCTGACATTTGTTTTGCAGGAGTTATCAGCTGCTGGGTGCAGGTAGGACATGAGATGGCAATCTCCCCTGAAATCGTGAGATATTGAAAAGACTCAGGCCTTTAGGGTTGGTTTGTTGGTTGGGTTTTCTTTAAAGTTTTACTCTTTTATTGTTTGCTGCTTGACTGCTTCATCTGATTCTCCCTGAAACATTTAGACATGATTCTCCCAGGGCAGATGGAGAGTTCTCTCCCTAAAAATGTGTCCTGGCTCTTTGAGCATCAGGGGGTAGCTGGATGCTTGAGCTCCAAAGCAAAATCCCTCGCTTTTCATTGTATTGATTGAAATGCTGTAAAATACATTTCTCTTTCAAAGCCCTGGTGCTGCCCCTCCTTGTGAGGACCAAGCTGCCTTCAACCCCAGCAGCTCCACAGGGGTGGTTTTCAATGTGATGCAGCCTGGTGTGCAGTTTTGTGGCTGCTTAACCATATCTGGTACCTGCAGGAGGATGCTGGAGAGATTTAACCCAGCAGCTTTTACCCTGTGCAGGGACTTCTGATGGGGATGGAGGCTTAGACCCAAATTGTGAGGGGAGAGATTTGAATTCCCATCAGCTCCTCTCTGCATCTCCCAGTCTGAGAGCACCTGAGTTTATGTTGTTTTGGGGGCACCAAAGACCTGGCCTGGATGTTGCTGGTTGCATTTGCAATTAAGGAAGGATTTCACCATATGTGGCTGTGGTAGTGGCTCTGATGCAGCAATTGCCTCTGTTCAGCCCAAAATCCAAGTCAGAGGACTCTTCCTTAATTACCTCCAGGGTAAAAGAAAGGAAATAGTTGTGTGGTAGCAGGAACGTCAGGCTTTTAAGAAGAGAAAGCTCCAACCATTTGTAGCTGTTTCCCTTGTAAATTTGGAGGAGGGAGGGAAGGATCCCTAAAATTCATGGTGTTGAGTTCTTGGTATTGGGTTGGTTTAGTGATGCCCAATACTTCCTCCAAGGGTCTTTGTAGGGAGAACTGATAAATCTCTTGTTTTCCTCTTGTACAAATTTGGTGGACATGCAGGAGGAGTGCATTGAAACAGGTCCTGACAATATTTTTATTGTCAGGAAAAGGGAAGTCAACCTATTAAGCAATTCAGAAGAAAAAAAAATTGGAAAAATTAAAAACTTGAATCCAGAGCAACCTCTGACATCCCTGACCCCAGCATTGTGGTGGGACAAATTTTATCAGTTTACTTCTGGATCTTTGCTGCTGCATCCTTAGGGATTCCTTCTCATTGTCAGAGGGGATGGGTGGCTGTCCCTCCTGCTTTGTAAACATAACTTGGCTTCATAGGCGTTTTTAAAGAAAGATATCAGAGGCTGACTGGTGGGTTAATGGGAGATCAGGACAGATGAACCTTGGGAACAGAGGGAGAGGAAGGAGGAGTGTTATACAAAAAGAGCTAATGGCAAAACCTAAAAAGTGGGATTTGTGAAATACTCCTTTTTTTATGTGCTAGAGCAGGAACCCTTTAGCTGAGCCACTGCAGTGGGTTTCTCTGACATGGCACATCCCTGCTGCCACTGTTGGTGCCACGCTGCCTCCAGCAAGGATCCACTGGCCTTGGCCATCCCGTCCTAGCTCCAGCACGGCTCTGCTGGCACATGCTCTGCACAGAAACGCTCCTGCAAGCACTGGGAGGGTGGAGAGGGAGAGCCTTAAGACTTTAAATAAACTTGACGCTAAGTCAAAACCCAAACAAAAGGAGGGTGAGGGGGAAGGAGCTCGGTAAATAGCCTTGTTCACCCTTACGGATATTTTATGTGTGGCAGTTAATGGCAGTGGTGAGCTAGTTACTGAAAATACACCTTCCAAAGGGCTTGATCCACTCAAACAGGGGGAAGGGCAGCTGACCACCCTGGCAGGAAAATATCCCAGCCAATGTTCTTCTCCATTTTATTTTATTTTATTTTATTTTATTTTATTTTATTTTATTTATTTAATTTTTTAATTTTTAATTTTTTTAATTTATTTTAATTTATTTAATTTTTAAAAAATTTTTGTTTTATTTTTATTATTTTATTTTTATTTTTATTTTTTAATTTAGTTTATTTTTTGTTCTATTTTATTCTATTCTATTTTATTTATTTGATTTGTTTTTTATTTTAATTTTTTTTAATTTTATTTTTATTCTATTTAATTTATTTTATTTGGGTTTTTAATTTTTTATTTTATTTTTTATTCTATTTTATTCTATTCTATTTAATTTATTTTATTTGCCTTTTTATTTTTATTTTATTTTAAAAGTTTTTAAATTCTATTTAATTTATTTTATTTGGGTTTTAATTTTTTTTAGTTCTTTATTTTAAAATTTTATTGATTTTATTTTAGTATTTTAATTTTATTTTTTAAATTATTTTTTAATTTTTAATTTTATTTTATTAGATTAATTTTTAAAAAAATTTTTTTTTTTTTTTAAATCATTCTGTGCATGTCAGGGAAGGATCCAGAGGAAAACCAATGGGGGTGCATAACGAAACCCCTTTCCAGAGCATCCTTTAATTCGCAGGGAGCACGCGCCACTGCGCCCGCCTGGCGGGACACCTGCAATCTTTAAGGCCCAATTAGTCCTTTCAGAAGTACGATGTCGGAGGGGGAGAAACTTGACCTTCTGGGGCCGGTAGGAAAAAACCAAGTGTTCCCTTTGATTGCCTTTGGTGCAGGCAGGGAGGGAGGTTGTGCCTGCCCCTGTGGCGCGGGGCAGGGGCTGCACGGCCGGAGCCGGCCCCACTGTGTGTGTGAGCTGTGCAGGTGCGAGCCCTGGACAAGCAGGTGTTTGTGCAGAGCTGACCCTGAGCGCGGGTTCTTGACCTGCCCTTTCCTCCTGACTCATCTTGCCTCGAAAAAGGGCTGCTGCAGGGCCTGTGAGCTTTCTCTGTATGTAAAAACAACATTATGGAGAGGTCTCTCTGAAGGGCTTCTCTTGCAAGATGTTTTTTGATAAAGGGAGAGATGCAGCTCAGATGCTGACGGAGCTGTTTCAAAAGGGTTCGGTTCTGCAGAGGTTTTTCATCTTTACAGAGAGTTTATGCCTTTAAAGAGGTGAAAACAAGCTACTCTGTGTTTGAAAAAATGGATGGCTGGTGCAGGTTTTGTCTGGGGAGGAATCTGGCTCTGTTTGTGAACAGGCTAATGTAAACCAATTTGGAATGGGGGGACATGCTGGGTGAGCTGCTGGGCGAGCTGCTGAGCTCTCTTAGGCGAGGTGTACTGGGAAACTTAAGCAAATTGTAATTTTCTATTAGTGCTAATAACCTCTTAAACACAGCAAGGAACCAACAATTCTTCATATATATATTTATATATGTATGTGTATGTGTGCGCCCACAATTACACGTGTGAATGGCACAGATTTCCTTGGACACAGCTTCTCACTTTAGGCCTCCTCTGTAAGTCCACCTCCTGCTCAATTGTGATTGCATGAAAGTTCAGGTTTGTGTTTACTTGAGGAACAGATTTTCTTGGAGAAGCTGGCAGCCTTGTGCTCCTGCAGCAGGTCATCCATCAGCCTCCATTTCCACCCTACCTGCCTGGTGGCCCTTGTCCTTCAGATGGGCAGACTGAGCAGTGGGCAGGAGGAGGGCAAGGGGATTTTACAGAGAACCTGTGAGGGCAGGAGGACATTCCCAAGTCCTCCTCCATCACGTCCATGCCATCTCCCTGAGCTTTGCTGGAGTGTGAGCTCTGCCACGTGCTCCCAACGCCCGCTCAGAGGCCAGAAACAAAGGCAAGGCTGAGCAGAGAGACGAGGAGCTGCAAAGAGGCTACTGGTGAGTTGCCACAGCGTGAGCTCTTGTGTTAATTAACATCTTCATTAATGATCTGGGATAAGGAAAATACTTGCAAATTATATCAATAGGGAGGAGCTGCAAATGTGGGAATGATACAGGGAGCATTGCAAGATGAGAAACACATAAATAAAAAGGACAATAGGGGACTTAACAGGGAAAAATCTTGTGGTCAACAGAATGCTTTTAGAGCTCCAGTGAAGCCTTAAGATCATCTTGGAATGATGGGAGTTTGCAGGAAGATCTGGCAGCCAAAGGAAGCTCCAAACATGCTCTGTGTGGATGGTCGTGTGGGCTGAAGGGGCTGGTTGATAAAGAAAAGCTGTGGGCATGCTATGACAAAAGAGGGGAGGGAAATGGAAGGTAAATTGCAGAGATTTGGATGAAGTTTCCGAATGTTGACAAGAAAACTTCTTGGTGGAAGGATGGCTGAGGTTGCTGATGTGTTCCTGGGATGAAATAACAGAGGCTCAATTGCTTTGTGCACTCCCAGGTCTGGAGCCCTTTCATCATCCAGTCTGACTTGGTGTGTGCACCCCGAGACTTCATACATTTACTCTTGTACTGAACCCATGGACTTGAGTTTGGCTGAACTGTGACCAGGGGACATTGAAAACCAGACTGGGATTTACTCAGGAACAGACAAAAATTCTCTGTTGTCAGGGAGGCGAGTTTGGTGATCCTGGGGGTCTGTGCAGACCCTGTCTTTGTAAGACAAAACAGGGATGTGCAGGTTGAACAGAAACAGCAAAACTCACATGGAGCCAGCCCTCTGGCACCGTGGGTTCCACCAACCCCAAATGGAGCTGAAGAACAAGACCTGTACAGCATGGAGTGATCAAGGTTTATACTTTGCTTGGAGGGACACCACTCCTTGGTGTTTGTGTTTTCCAGCCAAATTCTAGAACTTCTCTGGGAGATGTCTGCATCAGGTGTGGCCAGGGGTAAACATGGTCCAGTGTGCAGATCTGGAGTGTGTCTGCGAGTACAAATGGTATGAAGCGTTGCAGAGGGGGGCTGAGAATAGTCCAGGTTGTATCATCATTCCTGCCAGACTTAGCTTTGAAATCCCATTGTTAAACAAGGGGATCTCTGCCTGAATCACTTGCAGATTGTTTTACTTTCTGTCTTTGAAGAGTTGCTCTGTGGATGATGCTGAGTTACAGTTCCACAGATAACAGGAGGGAAAGAGAAGAGATTAAGGGGGACAAACACCCCACAAGCCAAAATATTCTCAATAAATCTTAATTGAAGTGGATTAGCAATGAGGACATGCTTTGTATTTGTGTGAGCACACACACATTGATGTTCCAGGGACAAGAAGGGGTCAGACCTGGGCTCTGAAAAAGAGTTTTCCACCGGCTCCTAATGACTTAAGACAGATCTAAGCAACACCAGCTGGAACCAGACAACTTTGGCTCCAGAATTAGTGTAGATAATTTATCACAGCAGTGCTTGAATAATAAGACTATCGCCGCTTTATTATATCAGCCAGTGTCATAACCAGATAGAAAAGTTTAATATTAACAAGGGGAGCTGCCCTCAGTAAGCGCATGTGTGAGAGCGAGCCTCTCATTTTTAAAGCCTGTGTGTACTAAAATGTCAGTGTCCTGACCTCGGGGAAAGGAGTTCGTTAAAAAAAAGTACAAATACAAAGTAAATAGTCTCTCTGAAAGGTTTATTTAATCCGTTTCTCTTCCTGCCCCGATTTTTCTTAATGTATTTAAAACTTAATATTTACTCTAGCAAAACAAAATCTATAAAATAGTTTTCGTAGGCTCCTAAATAAGTAGCAGCAGCTCAGCCGGAGCCAGGCAGTAAGCAGTGGAAATATGCATTGTAGAGACATTTGAAGCTGTCCCCAGTGGACAATTTGCACCGTTCAGTGTTAAAAGGCTCTATTTCAGTGCAGCAGAAAGCCCCCCAGATCCCCTGGCTAGGCACCGTGAGCTCCACTCTGCAGCCTTGTCGTTCCAGGGCTTAAATGGCTGGCAGGGCAAAGAGGGGATGGTTAAAGCTCTCAAGCTGCTGAAATGGAAAAGCATCACAAGGTTTTATGGCAGAGGGAAAGAATTATTTTTGTTGTTGGCTTGACCAGGTAGATGGGCAAGGAGAGGGAGATGTGGGACAGGGCGTCCCTACCAAGTATCAAACCTGCACTGAAATGTGAAAATGGGTGAAATCTGAGCAGCCAGGTAATGTTGCAGGCTGTGCTATTTTCTCTGGTTTAAAAAAAAAAATTAAAAAATTACTCTGCTTTAGTAATGTATCTGACAAGAGATGTTTATACAAAAGGTGTTTATACCCATTTTTACCACAGTACTGGGCTCTTTCTCCTGAAATTTGGCTTAGGTTTCTTCCCCTCTGACGGTTAGGAGGGAAGGGAGAAATTCTTTTAATTTTCACTGACAAAGCATGCCAGTGTGGGAATGTGCTGTGTGTCCCCTGTCTGTCTGTCTGTCTCCTCTGGGGGCCAAGCACCATCACTAATGTGTGATGTCCCCCCTCTGCACTCAGGACACCCTCTCCACCCCACAAACCCCTTTTAAGGGAAAATTGGAATGATTTTAGCTCTTCAGCCACACTCCTCATGTCCTGCCACTGTCAGGTGGTGAGGAAATCAAGAGTGGGAGCCTTCATTTTTCTGTTTTTTATTTTCCCCAAGTCATCCTGACTTGTTTATCCACATCTTCTTGTCGTTTTGTGGTGGTTTCATGGCTTGAGAAGCTTGTGGTTTTGTTGGTTTGGGGTTTTAATTTAGGGTTTTGGCCTGAGATATATGTGTTTGCGTGGTTGGAGTTTTGCTTAAGGCCTGGCACAGGGCTTTGGGGTTTTGTTGATTTTTTTTTTCTCTTTTTTCCACTTGAAAAATTGCAAGTATGTTTCTGACACTGAAGAAAACGTAGCCTGCTGTTGTGCACAGAGAAATGTGTTAAATCCAAAGAAGCTCCTTAGACTGTCTCTTTTACTGGAGTTTACCCAGGATTTCCCACTGCCACTCAGGGAATGAACAAAGTACAGAAAATAGATAGGTTCTTTTTTTCCCTCTTTTCACTAAAAAAAGATTCTGAGTGGTATCTGAGCTTTTTTTGCCAGGTGGCTAGAAAGGACCCTGCAGGGGGACAGAGGTATGAACATAGAAATAAACTCCAACTTGTATTTTGATTATTTTAATTTTGAAATGGTGAGTTATTTCCTGCAGGCAGGAGGGTGGACACTGCCTCCAGCACCTCGTTTGCTGGAGAGAATTGAGAGCATTTGGTTTTATCAGCCGCTGGCATGGTAATGAGCCTATTTCTATTGAAATTGGCTCATTACTATTCATTTTTGCTGGCTCCCGACCAACTCATGAACCGCTTTTTGATTTTCAGGGGAGGGGAAAAAAAAAATAATAAATGTAGGGAGCTGGTCCCATCCACCGGTGGATGTGACAATGCGAGGGCACAGCGAGGGAGCATCGGCACAGTGGCACAGCTCAGCCCTGACCCTGCCACCAGCGCTGCTGTGGTGGCTGTCCTCTCCTTCTCCTGCACCCTGGGGTCCCTCCCCACCTGCCAGGCAGTGGGATGGGGCTTGTGGAGATTCCAGCAAGGATGTGGAGACTCCAGCAAGGATTCATTCAGTTCACACATGGGCTGATCCAATGAGAGGTTGGGTTTGGGGAGGGGATGGGTCCCTAGGATGGTTGGAAGGCTGAGTGAGCATCTTCCTCTGTGTCCTCTATGCTTTGGTGGGCTGGTAGTTTCTGGTTTTTGGCAACTTGTCAAATTATGTTATTCAAGTGTATTTACTGACATTTAAGGGGTCTTTTTCTTATTTTGAGCAATGTGTAAGTTCTCGCTCCCTCACAAACGTACATGTCTCTGGGAAATGTTTTAGCACCAGTAAAAATCAAAACTCGGATCTTTGAATGTCTGCCTGAAAAATATCTTTCTTCAAAAATGACTGAGCATGTATTAATTATATATGAATGCAATTTTACCCCTGTTACCAGTTTGAAAAAGCTCAGCCAGGCTCTACCACCTGTACTCACATGTGACTAAAATGCCATTAGACTGTTTTGGCTTATGAAAAAAGAAGGGATTTCTTGTGCAGACAAGGACCCACTGGGTTTGGTTGCTTCTTTTTCTAAATGCCTGGCATGATGCTGGAAGAAGCATCATTTTCAGGTGAGTTGTGTGTGAAATGACCTTTCATCACTGACTGCTTTATAAAATCTTACTTCTATGTGAGGGAGAATTTTTTTGGCAGAGAAGCACCAAAATTTAATTCTATATATGCTTAGACTCTTCTTTTTTTTCCCCAAGATAGTTCACCTTCAAATTCAGGAATGAAAAATGCTAATAGCTTGCAGTTGAATTGTCTGTATTTAATACTGTTCACTATGTACTTCTGTGGGACACAAGAAAGGAGAATATTTATTTTCTCCTATGATTTGAAAAATAAAAGTTGAATTGACTACTTTTTAAGCACCAAAAACTGGAAGAATGATAGGAAGATTTCTATAAACAAGCATTTTCCTCCAGGTAAAAAACTGAATCAAGGACTACAAAATATTTACAACATTTGCTGGTACATCTTCACTCTGGCACCGTTTTCCATGTCATTAAATGAAAACAAACTGTCTGGTTTTGTAGAAGAACTCACAGTTTTGTTTGGTTTTTTTTTCTTCTTTCTACTGGACTGAAAGTATATCTCCTCCAGAGCAAAAAGCACCTTCAAAGTTTGGATTCAAGTTGTTGCGGACTTTTGGAATTATTAACGGTGCCATTGCAATCAACTCAAAGCACGTGTAGGAGAACTGTCAAAGTCCTTTAAGGAAACAGTTTTAAGGTTTTCCTTTACATCTGTGGAGCTTTCTTTGCTGGAGGAGTTGGCACAGCCTCAGGAGTTCCATTCACGTTCCCATCCCTCTGCCCAGTTTATCAGGCTGGCTCCGAGGTACCACAGCTGGTCCAGACTCCACTGGAGGCGAGGAGCTTGGTCCAATCTTGTGGAAGCTTCCATCAGCTTTTTTTGGGTCATAACAAATTAAAACTGTCTGACCCAGCTTTTCATCAGAGTGTCTCAGGTCAAGTATATTTACTACTGTTTGTTTATTTTCAGAACTTTAAATAATCAGCTTTATTTTTGTTGCAGTAAACTGGCCAGAAGTGATCTGTTATCATAGGGTGGAGGGAAATCACAAGAGTGACAGATGTTTGTCTGTGCTCATTATGGAGCTGGAGTTTTAGATTTTCACTGGAAAAATTTTGCATTTGGAATTAGGAAAGGAAAAAAAAAAAAATCCCAAAATTCAAATCATCATCCTTGTTTTATGTTGTGCAGATCACCTGGGCAAGTCATCAGGACTCTTTGAGGTTGGTAAAGTCCTGTGATGATGTTTCAGGAGTCCCAATCTGTTGTACAACAGTTCTAAATAGACCAGCTGACATAGTCACTACTCGTCTCTTCCTGTGGTTCCCCAGCATGGAAAAATGGAGGAAGTAATGGATGAAACATTGGGAAACCCTGGGTTACGTGTGACTCGAAGCATATCCACATCCAACTGACTGACTCTAGCAAAATAAGCATGTAAGATGAAAGGCAGCCTTGAAGCCAAACCAGTATTGCTCCATCTTTGGAAAAGCCTACAAATGGCATTTAGGAGGGGACAGACAGGAAAATGGGATGTCTGTAGAGAAATTTGAACATATCTAGTGTCAGAGGTAGCTTAAGAACCCAGGAATGCTGGATATTGGCAAGGATTTGAAAAAAATGATGAGATGTGGTGAGATTTTCATGGTATCATTCTGGTTGAGTTCTTTTTAGTATCCTTTTACACCATGGTATTTTGTCTAATTCCTTAGCTCTGCTTTAATTCTCAGCAGCACACCTCAGTTTGTCCTGGAAACCAGCTCCTTTTAAGGTTGTCTTCTGGGACCTCTTTGTTGAAAGGAACGTAGTTTGTTTCTCAGAATGAAAATAAGAGTGACTTAGGCTCAGTTCTGGATCAGGGGTGATTCAGGACCAAAGAACCATGGTTGGCTTTGGGGACAACACATGAGAATCACTTTATGTGCTCTGAGAAATCTACAGTCTGCATGGAATTTATGGCAAGGGGAAATGCTGGTTTTACTGGGGGAGAGCTTTGCCCAGGCTGATACCTGAGCTTAAAGTCTGGAACCCACTTTGCTCAGAGAAGAGAGTTTCAGGTGGTTTAATCCAGAATATGGGTTTAGGCTGGAATTGTCCTTCAGTGGGAACAAATCTGTTCTTTTGCTCTTCAGAAATAAATTCTTTCTAGTATCTGGTGGCTCTGGGCCAGCTCAACCCAGGGAAGAGAAAAGGGAGAAGAATTATGCCTGTAATCGAACTGCATAAGAATTGTTGGAAATGGTCTGAGAGGGCATACGTGGAAATGATGGGATGAAATGGCAAGGAAAAACTTATGTTGGATATTATAACCTCCTCACAGAAAGATACATTAGACTAAGGAGGAATATCCCAAGGGAAATGGTGGAAGCCCCATTGCTTGGATAATTTCTAATTAAACTAGACAAAGCACTTGAGAATATATTGTAAGGGAAAATCCTGTAATGGCAGCAGGCTGGACAGGGTGACCCCATAGGTCTTTTTCATTTCTAATTTCTATGATTCACTAATGATTAAGTAATTCACAGATAAACTAAACATCCGTATTGCTGGGTCTTACCCGAAACTCACCTCACCTATCAACCTTTTCAAATTTACCAATTAATAGTTAATTAGTTAATGTTTGTAAAGTGCTTTGAAGATGAAAAGTGCTAAGTGCTAAGTATTATTAGAGAAATAGGGATAGATAAACTCATTTTACTTAATTTTGAACCCACTCAAACACTCACGGAGGGCTCAAAATTCAGCTTCAGACTTGAGCATTATTGGGTTTGACTGCCTTGTGGAGGGACTTGCAGTGAGGTTGTTATGCTGTGATTAAAATACAGTCATAATTTTGCTAATGCACTTATCACAGATTTCTACATATGGCGCTGCAGTTCTAATCCTGATAAAATGTGCATGGAAAGCTATTGTCCCTGTCCTCACACAGGCTGCCATGTACAATACAAGCACTTTGCTTTGTGAGGGAGTGCAAGCAGCACAGAGAATATGGAAGATGTTTTCTCCCATGGCTTTTACCCTTCTGGTTTGTGTTGGGTTTTTGGGCGTTCATTTAACAGCATCAAATGAATGAGTAAATATTCAGGAGGGAGCTCAACTGAGATTGTCAATATAATGATTCTATTTTAGGTCATTGTTATGTCTGCTCTTGAAAATTATTACTGGTACATGCTGTGGTCTGAGGTGCAACTTCTGTCTTTTGGAAGTGGCACAGTCTCTGGTGTGACAGAGGTGGCATCTGATGTGTGCAGTGAAATGGTGAGGGCATGTCAATGAATGATTTGTGGAAGGGTGAGGTTGTAGGTAAAACTGGATTAAAGCAAATGGGGGTAATCCCAATCCTGTCTGGAGTAAAGTCATGCTGGTTTTGCCTCCCTTGAATGATGGATAAAAGGATTAATTTTTGCTTTTATTTTTGCAATGAGAATAAAATAGTAAAATACCAGTTAATGTTTAGAAACTAAGAGCTTTACCATGGAGATACTCATTTCAGTAAGTTCTGTTCTGAATAGAGGACCACGAAGATGATCAGAGAGATGGAGCACCTCTGCTATGGGGAAAAACTGAGAAAACTGGGATTGTTCAACCTGGGGAAGAAGGCTTTGGGGTGACCTAATTATGGCCTTCCAGCACCTAGGGAGCCTACAAGAAACATGGAAAGAAATTATTTACAAGGGTCTGGAGTGACAGGTTAAGGGGGAATGGCTTCACCCTGAAAGAAAGTGGGTTTAGATTAATATCGGGCAGTAATTCTTCCCTGTGAGGGTGGTGAGGCCCTGGCACAGGCTGCCCAGAGAAGCTGTGGGTTGTGCAAGTGTCCAAGGCCAGGCTGGAAGGAGCCCTGAGCAGCCTGGGATAGTGGGAGGTTGGAACTGGGTGATCTTTAAGGTCCCTCCAACCCAAACCATGCTGTCATTCCGTGATTAACTGGATCCATGTTACCTTTCCTCTGCCTTTTGTGAAAGGACTTCTTCCCCCATCCCTGCCTACCTTACCCCTAGGTATTTCCTAGGAAATAATTTTCTGGCTTTCAAACACAAGTCTGTGGCTCCTAAACTCCTTTGTAACAGAGCAAACAGAGCAGTTCCAGGTGGAACTCGCTGATGCCAGACAATCTGAGAGCACAAGAATGGTTTGGGGAATAAACTCACGTGGTTTGTGGTAGGCTTGCTCATTGTGGTGCAGGAAGAATAAATCTTGGCTATCTAATTCTTGAATGAATAATCACAGTGAATGAGTAATTTATAGGTTAAAATGTGTTGAATCAAAGCACTCATGTAATAATTAGAAAAGCCACACACTTCTGTGTGAATTGAGGTGCCCTCAGTCTTTGGGATGTGCTAGAAATAGGGAAGGACAGCAAATATTTTAATAGGGTTGTCAAAAGGTGACAAAGCATGGCACTGAAGAGCAAATAGATATATGGTTTGGGCCTGGAAGAACAATCCAGGGACCTAAAAGCTTCTTGATGCAACTTCAATATTATTATAAGGCTTTGGGTTATGTTCTTGAGAGAAACAAAGGTAGGGAAGTTTATGATGAATGGGATAAATCCTAGCTGGATTTATAAAAGGTAGATCATGCCAGAGTGAGATGACATCTCTCTCTCTCTGGTAAAATAACAGATTCCTGGGACAAAGGAAATGCGGGAGATCTAATCTGTCTGGACATAGTGAAGCACTTGATAAAGTGCCACATGGGAAACATCTAGTTAAGTGGGAAGAGATGGGGCTTGGTGTGAGAGTGGTGAGGAATGGCTAAAAGGGGAGACAGCCACGGATTGTGTGAGGGGAAGCATAGGGCAGGAGAAGGGCTCATTAGCAG
>NC_133821.1:11151715-11279215 GCF_047830755.1 Zonotrichia albicollis
CTTAATTTCCGTTGTTTCAGAAATGAGATCCTCTTGAAGAATAAAAGGATGCTGTGTTCGAGAGGGGTAGCGTTTTTATGAAGACACGTAATTAAAGGAAGCTATTAAAGATACTTGTAAAAATGATTCAGATTTTTATATATGATGACTAACTAACTTATTATTGCTCTTCTTGGTCACAGATTAATGGGAATTTCTAAAGGATAGAGAATTATTTAACAAGCTTCAGGATATACAGGGCTTGGAATACACTATAATAATGTGAATAATAGGAAATATGGCTGCTTATTCCCTTAACTAATGAACCAATGCTAAATCCAGAGATAGCAAGATGTCAAAAAAACCCAAACCCCAAACTAAAAATAATCTAACCAATACCTTACAAGCAAGTGGATATTTTTTACATGAATCTAAGCATAAACTTTAGTAAGAAATTCCTCCCTTTAAGAGAATCAGGTTCCCATGTGCTCTAACTCAAAGTGGTAGAGGAACACACCAGCATGATCTCAGAAATTACTGAGAAGCACCAAAGACTATAAAGAGAGAGTTTAAAATCAGGGAATGCTGAATATTCAACCACTCCTTGTGAGGGGAAGGAGACAGCAAGGCAGAGAGAACAAACCTCTATTGCCTGAAACAGCTTCCCATGAAGAAATTGTCTTTACAGGGAGATGACAACAATGTGCGTGAGCAAAGATTTCTGTGCAAGCAAATCTGACTTCTAAGTTAGATCACAAGTAGCAGAATAACTTGATGGTTCCCTTGATGATGGCCCACATGGACAGCTTTCATTTTTCCAACTGTTTCAGGTTTTAAGTGACCTCAGCATAAGTGAATATCACATCCCCTCTGGGCTGAAAGCCCGTGCCAAGAGGGAGTGGTGCATCTATCTCTAGGCTGACATTGGCACTAAGGGAAGGGAGCAGGTAACACTTCAGGAGAGAAGGGAGTGGAAGGCAGCTCAAAAGAGTGTTTGGCTTTTTTCACAACAGATTTGACAAGTGTTTTCTGCAGTAACTGCTCAGAGCAACAAACTGCAGTGACTCCTGTGCCCAGGTGAAGCAGCAATAGTTCCCTCTCTCTGGCTGAAACAAATAAACACCAACCAGATATTTTCCAAAGCAGATCCCAACCAAGCCAGGTAGTAGCAGTGAGCCTTCTGCAGCCTGACACCCAATTATTTTAATATCCACTACATCTCCCCCCCCCCCTCAGGGCTCATTGGGGTTTTTTCCCTTTAACTTTCTGAAGGCACACAAAGAATTGAATAACCTTTTCTCTGCGTACCTGGCTACAGCCACAGCACTGAGGGGGGTCCTTTCAACATTTTAAAGGACCTGAAGTGTGTGACAACATGGCACTGCAGTCAAGAATCTTGCCGGGAAACAGAATAAGAAGATTTATTTTATTTTTAATATTTGAAAGATTTCAAAAAGCATTCAACTGGATTTCTCACTAAGAGGATGAGTGAAGAGAATCCTTTGTAACTAAGCTGGGAGGCCCAAGTCTTTTATCCATTGTTACACAGTTTTTCCCCAGGGCAGAGTTAGGAAGGCCTGCAAGCCCCAGCAGCTTAACAAGGCGAGTACACTGGGTGGGCTTTTCTGCCATTGCCTAAGCTTCTCCCGAGGAAGGAGCCGAGCGGGTCCCGCACTCATCCCAGGCCCCGCCAGGCGCTATTGGGGAAGATCCCGGTGGCAGCAGTGCTCTGCCAGCAGTGACTGTGCCCGGCCTGCCTGCAGTGCACACACACCCCCTCAGTGCCCAGACACCTCTGCCTCCTCAATAAACCAGGAGCAAACCATTCCACACAAGGTTAGCAGCGAGCTGGCACTCAGATTAATCATTGTGCATCGCACTTTGCAAGCCGCCTCTTCCTGTCGGCTTTTTTAAGCCCTCACACACAACTGGTTGGTCAGAGATACCTTATCTCTTCCAGGATAGCCTGTGCAACAGGAGGAAACCAGTGTAACTGTGCTGCTCACACCTTTCTTCTCTTCCCTTCCCTTTTGTACTTTTAACATCTATACTGTGAAAACCCTTCAGCCCTGATGCAAATGGGCCTGTGGGTTTTGATCACATGGACTGGGATATTCCCTGAGCTTGGTTTACAGCAGGGATGGACCCACCCACCTTTCCCAGGGATGTCTGGGTTTGGCTGAAAGTGAGAACTTCCCTGAGCACTTCCCAACAATGTCAAAAGGAGCTCAGGGCCTGAAGCAGGACACCCAGAACACGTTCTTACCCCCAGCCCCACAAACTCTTGTTCTGGGACTTGTCCAGCTGATTACAAAGCCCTAAATATGCAAGACCCATGTCGGTTGTATTTTGCTTGGCAGTGTTTAACAGCCCTGCCAGTCTCTGAGAGAGGCACAGGAATGAGGAACAGCAGAAGGCAGAGGATTGCCCTGTCCATTTGTGCCTCAGTTGAAGCCTCAGAGTTCACCATTCAAAGGTGCTCTCAAATTAAAGGTGAAATAAAAGATTATTTTTAAGTAATTAAGCCCCTCTTTTCTGACTTGCCATGAAATTTGTGGGACACTAACATAGCAGAAATTTTGAGGGCAAATGTCTTATGTACAAGTCCAGAAGCAGAAAACTACGGAATTTGTAAATAATGGCAGTATTTGCTTCCTTGATCCCACTGAAATTAATGGGCTGTGGTTTAGGTATGTGTCAGTGCCATAAAGTAGGATATTCCTGGGAACTGGGTGCTCCATATGTCAGTGATGGAGCTGTGGAGTGGCAGTGGCCATTGCATGGTCAAAGTTACAGAAGGGTTTTTCTTCACGTTCAACTCCCCTGTTTATACTCCAAAAAAAAGCTGAAGAAATTCCTAAGTCAGACCTGGTGCCATGGTTGAAATTTTTCTATAAAATTGGAAAGGGATTCAGCCAGAGACTTTCAAATGATGGCACCCCTGAAAAATCACAGCTCACAAGCACTGAGCCCTCTCTGGTTTTCTCACACAGGGTTGAATCTGGGTATGAGCAAAACTGACACAATTATTGCCCCTCCCCAGCCCCTTCTCCACTAAAGTCCAGCTCTCCTTCTCCAACCCCACAATTCCCACAGAGATGCTGGAACAACGCAGGAAAAAAGCATCTTACTCATGTGCTATATTTTAATGTTTATGGTATGGCTTTTTGTATAATAGGAATAATCGCTATTGCTTTGTAGTACACTTACAACAAATAGCTTCTGAGATTGCTCAAACACTTTAGCTCCACTTCAGCTCTTAATCAAACTCAGCAGCTGTTTATTGCAATTACACCATAAAGCAACAGACATTATCCCTTAACTAACTGTCTTATTAATATAGGTAGTTACACAGCTACTTCATAGTTAGTCTTAAATAACTGCTTTTAATTATTTTATTAACATAAATAACCATCTCAATAAATTTAAATTAAATGCATATGTGAGAAAACGCAATTTAAAGCATTGCACAGAATTGCATCTGTTTACTAATGTTTAAATTGATGTCATTGTGTAATTCAATTAAAGTGGAACTTTAATTTATTTCAATTTCTGATGGCCATCAAACACCTAAGACACCAGAACTTTCTAACATTGAAATGGGCACTCTCTCCTCTTCTTGTGCTGCTGTATTTTATTGGCAATATTAGTTTGCCGCCAGGCAAATGAGATTTCTCTTTAACCACAAAACTTACAATTTAATATCCCCATTTAATTTTGTTTTCTTCCCGTTCCCAAAGCAACAGATGACTGGACTGCATTTTGCCTTTTGGTTCAGTTGTGCAACTCTGCTTTCAGCGGAGAACAGGATTTCACTTTCCTGCGCAATGCTGGATCCTCCATGTCTTATGCCATTTGTTCTGCTGGGATCAAGCTCTTTGCCTTCAGCTAAAGGGAAGGCAGACATTGCCTGACCTGGCCTGAAATCCCCTTTTTCTTCCTCAGGGGGGCTGGTTTATTGTTCAGGGGGCTCATCCTACCCCAAAATCCCGCCCTGCAGAGGAGGCAGCACTTGCACAGCAGCTTTCATCCCCCAGTGCCACCATGGAATGTGTCTCTGGAAAGGGACCCCAGCCCAGATGGGTGCATTCCTTCCCTCATTCCCAGAAGGCTCTGCCCAGCACACTGGCCTATTCAAATTCTCTTTGGGGGATGACACAAAAATCTCCTCTCCTCACTCTGGTTTAGATGCCTCCTCTGAAGGATAAAGAGGAAAACGCTTGCTGGGGAGCAAGGAGAAAAGGAAAGGGACTCCCTCCACCCCTCAGAGAGAACAGATGATGTTAGGGAGCACTGGGAGAAACTAAAAGTGGAAAGCGTAAGGCAAGAACGGGGTGAAAATGAGGCTGGAAAACATGAAGATGCAAAAGGAGGGGAGGAGGTCTCACATGCTTTCCTGCCAGCTCAAAATTTTTAATTCTGTAACTGGTGTAGGGACCTGCCAATGTGAACTGCTACCTCTCAAATCACAGCAAAACCTCAAAAGTAACTAGGATGTATTGAGAAAAAGTGTTGAAGTCAGGAAAATGTAAAGCAAAATCTCTCAGAGGGTCTTGATTGGGATCTCAGCAGCTTTATAACCTTCTAAACTGTGGAAATCAAGGCATATTTGGCCCTTGGATGTCAGTCAATGCCAAAGATTTTACAGGAGAGCAATGAAAGGAAGAATTTGGTGCAATAATGGTGACTATTGCTAAGTAGCAAAGTCATGCCCTGCTCATCAGAGGACACAATCTCCCTTCAGGGAATCATTAAAGAATTTCAAATCAGGTTTCAATGCATTTCCATGCAGGTACACTCTTTGTCAGGAGGAAGGTGCCTCAGTGACACCCAGTCTATGGAAAAGGGGAATGTGGCTGGGACAGCAAAGCTGAAAACAGTAATTTATTGATTGTAATACTTCTATCCAAATGCACCAGGTAACATGAAGGAATAATTACAGGCTCCATCAGAGAGGGGTTGTGATCTGGCAGACACACCAAGCTCCCCAGGAGACGAGCTCTTAAAACTTTACAGACTCCACTGGGCAAAGACAGGTGACTCAGTACAAAGGGTTTTTACAGAAAAATGTAGAAACTAGAGTGAAAGCAGACATGTTTAAACTTCAGGTAACTGAGAGTGATCAGGGGTTGGATAATTGAAGTTCCAATGTATATTTGCCTACATTGTCGCTCACCTTTGAGCCCTACCTAGGCATCTTGACATTTATGTAGTCTGAAATCCTGAAAGCTCTGAGTTTAGACAACTAAATTGTTGCTTGTCAATTTAGCCTTGACTGAAAGACAGGTGTTTTGTTTCAGAGTAACACTCCTTTCAGACTCCTCTATTCCCAAGCTCACATTACTGAGCTAAGGAACTATCAAAAATGAAATAACTTACAAGCAGGCAGAGACATTTACATACCTTGAACAAAGGAATTCTTTGGGCAAAATAGGGATTTTTAATTATTGCTTGTTTTTTGTCATGTGGGATTCTCATCTCTGGCTCTCTGGTGGGAGCTGGAGGAGCTTGGAGACTTTGAAGGTTCCTACATTTTTGGTACCGCTATGCAGTTTTACAAGCCGAATGCAAAATGCTGTCTGAACATAAATCCAGCTGAGAATCTGAACCAGAATTCTCCAAAAATGCAATTCTGGAAGCAGGCAGAATTCTATACAGCACACACAGCAGTCCAATGGCAACAGGGTGAGCAAGGGGTACTTCTTAGGCTCATCCTAACTTTAACTCAAAGTGGGTCATTATAGCCAGGCCTTCATTGTCATCTCTAATACTTCAGGCTTCTTGGCATGGTGGCAGGGCTTGGACTTCAATCCCTTTATTTATGCCATTAAGTGTGCTGAAGGCAACAGAAGACAGGCTTAATCACAGTGACCTGCCAGTAACCTCAGCTGAGACCTGGAGGGATCCCCAGTTCTGGCATAGGTTAAGGGTCTCATCTCATTTAGAACTTAAGCTGGATTTGAACTGTAGCCCCAGAAGTAAAAAAGCCAGCATTTTATCTGGGAAGCCACATGGCTCTGGCGTGGGACTTGTGACATCCCAGTATTGGCAAACCAGAGACATATTAACTGTGCGCTCTGTTTTCTGCCCTTAATTATGGCCAGCCAGTCTGAGTTTTCTTTCCTTTCCTTTTTTTTTTTTTAGAGGATTTGAGTGACAAAGTGACTATGCATATCATTCCACATTTGAACTGTAAGACTTCAGTATTTCTACCTCTAGTGTGTAATTGGATCAGCTGCCAGTTACAGAAAGGAGCTGGGTGAGTATTAAGTGTGTGGAAAATGAAGAAGAGTCCAAGTGTGAAGGGGAGGAATAATTTGACAAAGCCTGCAGTGAGCTGTACGTGGTTTTCCCGTTCCAAAATGGAGTAGGTTTTGAAGCGCATGAGGAAAAACTGGCTTTGATTTATTAGCTCTGGTTCACAGAATGCCAGCCACAATCTTGGAGCAACTCAAGACATATGGAAAACCACAGTCCCTGCCCCAAGGAACACACAACACCCACATTATCATACTGAGGATGGAGCAGTGCCAGCCTGAAAAACACTCTGCTTTTTTCTGGGTCCTGAACAACCTTGTCAGGCAGGGCACAAAGCTGCTGCTGCCAGGGCTGGGCTTGGTGTGCCCATGGTGTAGTGGCCCTCAAACCATCACACCCAGTGCTCTTTTGTAGGTCCCCACTGTAACCCTGCCTCACTTGAATCTGCAGTCTCTTAAAGGAATTAGGATGATGTAAATATGAGACAGGCTAGAACCAACCACAGAAATCCATGGTAAATCTCAGCCCTTTCAAAAGGTGATAAATAGGTGAAGACTGTGCAGTCAGAAAGTGACAGTTTTCCTGTCAGGACAAGAAAGTTGAGTTCCAACATCAAGCACAGGTAGAGGCAGGATCACATAGACAGAAACAGTTCTTTATCCAGCAAATGTTCAATCATTTATATCTCTAGGAATTGCAAGCAAAATCCCCTCAGGTAAGAATTGGGAGTCTGTAGGTTCCTGGTCAAACTCTCCTGGCTGGACCAGAACATCCTTCACTTTGCATTCAAAGATGCAACTCAGGACAACAATCTAATCATGAGGTTGCCAGTTGGGAGGATTAGGAGAGAGACCTGTGGCCTGACATCAAGGAGAAGGTCACAACATCCAGAGCAGCTCATGAGAAAAGCAGAAGAAATGGCAATTACCTGGAAATTCCCAGACAGTTGTCCCTCAGCTCCAGAAATGCTCCATAAAATCCAGCATGCTGATCTGTAAGGAATAAAGAAGAACAATTTATTAGTGATGGAAACAAGAATTACAGACATGCCAGGTGACTGCCCAGTGCTGCCCAGAAGGTGGAGAGACCAAGAACCAATTGGGATTTGCTACTTCCCAACTCTAGGGGGCTGCACCTGGTGGTTTGCTGCCCATAGGGCCAAATTGATATCCTGGGATTTGGAAATTCCTTTGCTCTGTCTTCAGCAGCAGCCTCTAATTGAGAGGAGCAGTGTCCTAAAGGGCCCCAGGGTTACGGCCATAGAGTCCTGTCCTTTCTGGTATAAAAGCCCTGCAGACAACTCGATCAGGCAAAAGCACAACAAAAAACCATCTCAAAATCATTTCTCTCTGACTCTCCAAGGGGGTTAGGGCATTAAGACACAATGCCCTACCTCAAAGGAAGTCAAGATTGGATCAGAACATCTCAGAGAGATAGAGAAGGAGAGATGGCAAGAGGCAGCAGTGTAAAGGTTTTATCAGCATGAGTTGGGGATGACCACATTACTCATAGGTCACTGTGCTTTCCAGCTGACTAGCAACAGATGAAATAAGGAAAACAACGGCCTCAGGATCTCCAGGTAGCAGCTGCAGCCAAGGCTGCCTTTTCAGCTGCCCTTTTAGCATGGAATATGCAGGCACTGCTCAGAAACTGCCTGCCTTCCCATGCAAAAGGGAACCTGAGGGCCCACTGTCAAGGAGAACACCAAGGTAACGTTTGTGTTATTAGAGGGAGGAAGCCTTCAGATGCAAGGCACCTGGTTTTCCCTACAGCTTGCATACTTCCAGGATTTCCTAAGACTGAACTAGAAGTACATCAGAGATCCTTGTGGATCTCCAGCAGGAGGGCACCAGGGAAGGGTGCATTTATTATCCTGATGTCAATTCACAACTGCTAGACCAGAAAACAGGTGCAGTTCTTCATGTCCCACAGCAGCATCCACAACACAGACTTTGCTACCTAACAAAGATGTTAGGTATCAAATAAATCAAATAAAGATCGTTTATTTCTAGCAAAGTGATGCCATTCTGCCAGGCTCTGCACAGAGACTTTGTCACAGACCGCTCGCGTTCCTGGAAGGTGCCATCAAATCAGACACACACCCGAGATCCCGACAGCTGAGGGGAAAATCCCACTGCCATTCCTGACACTTCTCAAATTAGCAGGAGCTTATAACCACAAGGATCTGTGGGATCCCTCTCCTGCCAGGGCTGCATGCACAGGGGTAAGGTAAAGCCCTCCTGCTCTCTGCTGAATTCTCTCACCCTGCACTGCATTGTTTTTTCCTGTGCTCAGAGATCTCCTGCTTGTGTTTGAACTCTCTGAATACTCTCTTCAGCTCCACACAAGGAGCCAGAGGCCTTGGTAACCTTCTACCCCAGCAGTTCTTTTACTGCAGTCAGGAAATTAGCTCTCTTTTTTTTTTTGTTTGCCTTTTTTTTCTTTTAATTGCCAAGAACTAGGGGAGTTCCCCCTTCCTGTGCCGGGTTTCATGCAGGGCTCAGATGGCAGTGGTTGGTGACAGCAGCAGAAAAACCCAAGCCACACCACTCACAAATAACAGTGCCACACTTTGGGTTTTATGTCAATATTTTGATAATTTCAGCTATTCCACATTATCACTGGTATTGAGATATCTAGAAAACAATGTGTGCTTCAAGTAATTCAGAAAGCATCACGATAGGCCTGTGTGAACACTTCTTCTCATAAAAACTCAAATCAGGTTAAATTCTGAGACTTGATTTTCAGCTGATATAAACCCTTGAAGACAATGTAATTACTGGTATGACAGTTTTCACTCTGAAATGTCCTGGCCCCTCTGTTTCCTCCATGTGAGCAGAGGGAACAGGTACCAGCAGGGAAGGTTTCACGTCTCTGCCTCCCTGGTGTTCGCACCAGGAACTGATTTTACCCCAGCAGGATTTCTTTTTCCTTCATTCAAGAAATTGTCTTTTTTTAAAAAAAATGTAATCAACAAGAGAACTTCCCTTTCTGTTGTCCAGCTTTGGAAAAGGAGCCTGATTTATATTTTCAGTTAAAAATCCTCCCAAAGTCATAAGAGGATGTGGTGGGAAAGGGATTAGAGAGAAAAGTAAGTGGCACCTCTAATATGTTTTACCAGGATATAGGAAGAAGATAAATATGAGACAGAAAAACAAGAAAATTTAGGAAAGAAGGGGGAAAACACATGAAAGGTGTAGTAATAAAGGAATCCCATCAGTAGCAACAACTTGAGGCAAAAAGAGGCCTGATGGATAGCTGGACTAGCATGAGTGAGGAAGGGTAAAACAAAGCTTTCCAAAGCATGGAAAAAGAAAACCAAATTGTATTTATAAAAAACTAGTGAGAGAGAAAAAAAAAAAAAAAAGTCAGAAGACAAATAAAACAGACAGGGAGGATCTCCAAGAGCACAAAAGCAGAGGTCAGTGCCCCATGGTCATTTCCTAAGAAAGGAGGAAGCAGAAGTGAAGCAAAATACCTAAATATAAGAGACTCCCTATAAACAAAGGGTACACTGATTGCTAGCCCATGATTTTTTTGAAGGTTTGCTATCAGCATATCTCCAATGATAAATGCCTTCACATGATGCCAGCTCTCTGCAGGCACAACTGCAGCAAATCAGTTCTGCCAGGCCACACATGAAGTGACAAGGAATCACTTCCCCCATTCCACGTGGCACAGCCTTGGTCCATGCACAGGCTGAGGATAAATCCTCAGGAAAGGAGCACAGGGCAGCAGTGTCCAGCAGCACAGAGGAGGAGAACACAAATGGAGAACTAAACTGGCAGCCTGGAGCTTCATTCAATGACTACACAGGTTCATCTCTGACCAAGGCTCCTCATTCCATGTCCTGCTCCAATTGCTCCATTTTGTGCCTTGGGCACTGGTTTGTCTAGGCAGAAAAAATACTTCTAGATTGTTCTTGCCACACCCACCAAAACTGAAAATTGCCACCATCATCCTCTGAATGGCAACGGCATCCACAAAAATACTGGAATGACACAAACATGTTCAGGAGCTGTTTGGTGACTGCTGAGCCCAGGCTGGTGCTCTGTCACAACAGTAACTTTGTGTCATTCATTAAACCCCCTAAGCTCAAGCTAGTGTCCCAAACTGCCTTCTGAGTGCCCTGGAGCACAGCTCCAAGCTCAGTTTTCCATGGAGAGAGGAGCACCTGGTAGGGATATGCAGGCCCAGTGATGGGCAGGAATGGGGCTCCATGGAAGAATGGTGGATGGAAAGGCTCCATTTTAGAAGTAAAGATGTATGGGTGACCCTCAGAATTTGTGCAGAAGCTTGATGGGGTTAAAAGCTGCGCCCACTGACGTGTTTCCAAGCAGCCCCCAGGCATTATCCTGCACGTGGGCAAATGCTGTTCTCCCTCCCATCCCATCCGTGAGGTTCTGTGATTAACACCGATAATTTCAAAGGCAATATTCTGCCTATTGATCAGAGCCCCATTCTGGGAGGGAGAGATTCAGACTGACACTGAAAGCTGAATCTGCAATGTGTATGTGCACATTGACTTGCAACAAAAAAACCTCAGATAGCCCTCTGTTTATCACCAAAGTCCAGTTAGATCCTGTGGTATCACCAAAAGATAACAGTCTGGCCCCAAAGCCCCCATCCCACAAACTCCCACTTTGTGCTGCCACAAAGAGGAGGATAAGCAGATCTTGTCCAGATCCTGCAGCCTTTACTCAGACCTCAACTGCCATGGAAGCATTGCCTTAACTCACCACAGCATCTTCACTATGAGCGCTTCTGCCCATACCACCTTTGCCAAAATAAAAACTGCTTTGGCTGGGGGGGGTTTGGCTTGTTTGTTTTGTGGCTGGGCTGGGGAAAAAAATACAGGTTAATTTTTCTAATAATTTTCTAAATTTTCAAAAATGTGTCTAGAAATACACTTTTTTTTTTTTTTTCTGGAACAGACAGCTGAGAAACACAGAACAGCCTTTTCCTGTCCCCCCACACCCTTGCTCTGTACACCACCCCTGCTTTAAGATTAACTGTCAGTCTGTGCTACCCTTGAGGCCAGACATTCTTTGAATTTGGTTATTATATCAAGGTGCATTTGTGCTTCTAAATGGGCAGCTGTACTGTAAATGGAGCACAAAAGAGCAAAATTCAGCCTGCTGCAGCGTGAGTCCAAAGCCCAGCGTGTCTGCGATGCTGTAGCCTTTTGTTTCAAATGCAGATAGATAAACTACAGCCTTTTTTCCATGACGGTTATAATGCAGAATATGAAAAACTCTTGGGATGGTTTAAGCTGCAGGGTATTCTCCCAGAGTTCTGTCCAAAAATAATCTAGTAAAAATGTGGACAGAGAACCATCGACCTCTGCTTTCCCCCGAACATATGCAGCTCTGATCAGTCTGGTATTTCAAGAAAAACAAGGTCCTGAACCCTAATCCTCAGACACATAACAAAGCGCACTTCACAGCTGTGATGCACAGCTACTATCAGCTCCGAGGCCTGAGTGGGTCCCAAGACAATGCCTCCTTTATCACCCAGAGGACAAATATCTAGACAGCAATATTTTCTGCTTGAATGCTTCAAGCATCTCTCGCAACTCCTGACTGAAAGAGAAAACTGAGCTGAGAGTGTTTGCTGAGTGATTATTTTAATTTACTACTTGATGTAAATCTAAATGAACTGACATCCAGCTTGAGATGGACAGAAAACAATCATTGTGAAAAAAGAAAGAAGGCTAATATTACAATATCATTTGAGTAGCACAGGTTTAGGCAACTTTAGCAGTGGCAATGTAATAGATAGCGAGGCACGGTTTGCATTTCCTTTTCTTCACTCAATTACCATAATAAGTTCTGTAATTTTAGGGCTGTTTATTTATCAGGCGATGATAACAAAGACGCTCAGAACACGGTGTCTGAATGCAATAGTACAAAGCAGCCCAGTGATGGCCCCTGCATGCAGAGGGATTGCTGATTCCCACACACCTGATTTTCCCTGTGTACCTGTGCTCAGAACCAGCAATATCCCCCTTTTTGCTAATTGCCAAAACGGCACACGCTCAGCCCCTGCCTTCTGGCAGAGCAAGGGAAAGGCACAGGAAAGGAAGAAAACTTCCTGGTGAAGTTCTCCAGTGCTTTAAAAACCTGTCAAGTCACTCTGCTGAGCTTTCTGGTATGAACAATAGATTTGGGACCCGGCCTGCCTGCACCAGGGAATCTGTCACTGCTGCTCTCTGATCCGGGCTTCCAGCGTTTGATGGCTGCGCGGTGTCACAGAACAGCTGGAGGAGAGGCGCCCCGGCTGCGCCGGAGACGGAGGGAAAAAACAACAAACAAAAAGCAAAAGCCGAGGCTTCTTTGTGAGGCAGACACGGTTCTGGGCTCTGCCAGAGCCAGACGTGGCACCTGGGGTGTGGGCTGTGATGCCCTGTGCTGAGAGGAACGGGCATTGCTGCCCCAGCACCCCTGCCCAAAGGAGAGCCAGGGAGAAGAAGCAACACAACCCCACAGGGAAGTCCAGCAACAGCTCCCTGCCAAGGGGCTCACCATCTCCTGCAGCTGCTCACAGCATTTTCCAAGTGAAGACCACCTCCACGGGCCCCTCCAGTGGCACCACCAGTGGGGATAAGTGGGTGAGAGGCACCACAAGCCCATCACTCTGTGCCTCTCTCAGCACATCAAAGCCCGTGTTGCACCCCCAAGAATGACTGAATGGCAACTCTTCATTATTCTGAGATGCTCGTGTCAGTTTTGGGGGGATTTGTGGTTGGAAAGACTGATCTACATGCTTAATTTCTTGCCCATTGCCTTAGAAATATGAACCTAATGTGAAACAAAACTCACAGAGCAATGTCCATTTTGCATATACCAAGGAGCGATGGAAAATCCCATGACTGAATAAAGGGAGTTGAATGAAAATGGAACTCAGTGGGTTTCTGTTGAGAATGCCACTCAACAGCCTGGAGGTTTTGGAAGAATACCAGGCCTTCCTATTCAAGGCCTTGAACCACTACCTTAAAGAAATCTCTGCAGTTCCTTCTTAAATTCTACAGGAGGCTCAAAAGCACGTCGGAAATATTTTTACTCGGTACCATAAGATGTTTTTCATCAGAGTAACATGCCTCTTAACCCATAGCCATATATTCAATTAAATTGCATGGGCATATGTGTGTTTATTTACATAATGTGTAAATGTATAGCTGGGTATATATAAACAAAAGGCTTTGCTAACAGGGAGGAACACACATGGCGGTGTAATTTGTGTATACGCACACTGTGCGACTGCAGCCGCTCACGTCAACACCATCCATCACCTGTATTCACCAAAACCCCGGCAGCTCTGCTCCACACGCTGCCTACAAGTCCACCACCATGATAATCTCCTTCCTCAATTAATTAAGGACAATTTAAATATTTTAAACGAATTACATTAACATGACAAAACAGTAACATTTAAATTGTGGAGCTGCGAGGAGGAGAAAACCTGTGACAAAGTCCCTCTTTCAGCGCAGTTGTGGAGAAGGATCTCACAAATTGACAGTGTACATTATGCACAGCCTAACTGTGGACATTTTCTGTCAAGCACTTAAACAGAAAGACACAACAGCGGCTTCAGTGTGAAAAAGGAATTATCTGTGGGGGACTGGTCCTCACTAAGGGCAAGCCTGACAAGTCCAAGCAGGCACCTGGAGCAGCATTTAAAATAACCCTGCCACACCAAAGAGGTTCATCATGAAGCCCTGTCTAAATTACTGTGGGTTTGCACAGAACCTCCATTAACTACCCTCATGGAAAAACACTGTTAGCCTACCGGAAAGAGTATTTTTTAAGTGCCCCTGTCAAATACTGCTTCAGTAACAGGGCTACAAATACATGGTATGAAACGTCACAGATGGAAATGAATTTTTTTTGTTAGCTCTGTAGGGCTTCTTACAACGGAACTGAAATTTTACATTCAGGGCTCAACAGCAAAATAACATTTTCCCTTCTAGGGACAAAATTCTGCAAGGAAAGTTTTTGAGAAACCCAGCTTGTATTTATATCCTCCCCGTGCAGCCACTACGGATCTCGCACTCCTTCCACCGATGGAGTGACTGATTAACACATCCCGTTCCTGGGATTTGCAAAGTGAAGGCTGGATCCTGCCACACGTCCCTGAGTCAGCCTCAGTCACATGAGCAGCCCGCAGCAGGAGCAGGGATCGGGCCCTTCCAAAGGAGCAGAGCTGCATGAGCCCCTCCATGTGCCATGGAGAGCGATGATGCAGGGACATCCAAACTCAGGTTACTCGTGCCACGCATCTGGGAGGGATGTGGGACTTCCAGGAATAAAAGCAGGTTATGGTAAGGGCCATTCTCATTCTCTACCAACCTCAACCATGCCCAGCATGTAATGTCATGTTGTAGAAATTATGGTGACGTCACAAAGCACGAGCTGAAATTTCCTGAAAGCCCAAATTCTGGCTGAAACCCCCCAAGGCAGTTTTCCTGCCAATGAGAAGTGGAGGACCAAGCGCCCCACCCTGAGAGAAGAGGGATTGCTTACCCAGGAGAAAAACATCCAGGGTGCCAACATTTCACTGTGAAGACCACACTGCATTTCCTGTTGGCAATTCTTAGCTGTAATTATGGAAACTATTGCAATTAGGTTATTCTAATTATGAAAATCTATTTCCTTTTAAAGATTTCAGAACAACCTTTTTTTTTAAAATGAAAAAGAACACATAAAAAACACTGAAATCCTTTGAATTCCTTCTTATGCCACACAATCTGAGCACAATTTATCTAGATAAGTTTTAATTATAGCCTTTCCAGAAAGACAGTACTCTGTATAAATAAAAAGAAATATAATTGATAAATGTAGTCAGATGGTACCAGGTTGTTTAAATAGACCATTAAGCTCAAAATGTCTAAAGTTAAATTAGATTGTATTCTCTTTCACCTAGGGCTTTTGTAAGGCACAACTGGCATGTATAGTCTTGTCCACATTAATTTTTACTGCCACGGTCAAAAAGCAGCATAAGTCTGCAGCTTGTGTAGAATTTTCTGTCTTTATTTGACGTGATCATAGTGGATGAATTAGCTCCCTTGGTGCAGAGAGTGAAAGAAGGTTAGTTGAGGGAAATAAGGAATTTTCAGAGGAAAGAAAAAGTTTGAGGGAAACATATGGTTTAAAGGCTCTAGCCTATTTCAGATCAAGCTGAGAGAGTTGAGATCTGTTGGTTCAGAGATCCAGTTCACTGCACATTCCTACTGTGCCTGCCTACTAATTGCATCCCATGTTTGTCAATCAAATATTTGCAATTAACAAAAATATTCCCTTAAGAGACATATAACAGAGGCTGCTAAGGATCCATTGCTTTGCTATTAGACTCGGCTCCAAAAAATAAAAAAAAAGGTCTTTAAAAATATTCTGCTGATGATGACACTGCCAGACACTTCCAGTCAAAACATTAACAAGCAGAATAGGTGGCATGGGGGCTTTTCAAAGAGATTTTTTTCAAAGAAGAAAAACTTTGATCTTAGTGTTTCTGACCCATCCTCCACCTCTGATTCTTCAATCTACAAGTACATATAGTGGTTTAATTTCACTCAGTGCATAACTTGCCTAAGGAGAAACGTTGATCTAGATTTTTTTTTATTTAACTCCAATTTAACTGATGCTCTAAAGCTGCCCTATCAGTGCATAATGCACACTCACACGAGGTTTCTAAGCAGAAACTGAAGAAAGCAGACTGGAATAATAAGAAATGCACAAGGTTCAGAGGAAACATTAATTTGTAAATAGGTAGAAACGCCAGTAATTTGTTGGGAATTGAAGACCTTCTGTATGAAACAGTGAAGCTTAGCAGCTGTGCACTGCTGTTTTATAAATCAATACTACATCTGAAGGAGGTGTTTGAATGCTTGTATCATTGTGGTTTGAGTCAAACAAAGTTCTGTGATAAGAAATGATCAAACAAAACAAACAAAATCCCTTCCCCTGTCTCGCCGGATAAATTCCAAACATAATTCCACAAGAGGGATAGAACATTGAAATCATCCACTTTTTTATAATTGCCTAAACCCCTCAGTCACAGGAAGATGATTGGATTGGTGATGGACTATTGTATTCTCAAAGACATGGCTGATGCCAGCGGAGAGCTCCTGCGGAACGATAACGGCGCCAGCATTCTCCCTGTGACCTGTGCTGGGCTTCAAAGCCCATCCCAGCCAAAATGCCGAGCTCCAGAGTGAGCATACCTGGGACTGGGGGCTCCAGCCTCCCCTTCCACCTCCACAACTAATTCCTTCAGTGCCATGAGCAACCTCTTATCCTCACTGCTGCTAAACACAGGGTATAATGCACAGCCAGCGAATGAGAGGAGCTCATGCTTCAGCCAAGCCTAGCCAAGGAAAAATGTGCCAATACAGCCCTGCAGGTACAGCTTGATTTGCAGATTTGCCTCATGTCAACACAGCCTGCACCTGCAAACAGAACCTTTTTCTTGCCATTTTCCAATTCTCCCACAGAAAATGAAGCAGAATCCCAGCAATGTTAATGATTTTCCCAATCAGACGTGATCTAAAATGCTGTGTGCCCCCATGACTGACATTGCTTCCTTTCCTCAAAGGCTGTAAGTAATCATGAAATGTTCTGAAGGCACAAAGGAGCTGCCTTCCCTTGCCTTTTTTTTATCTTTATAAACCATTTCCTTAATTTAGGCTGTGGCTTAAAAAAACCCTCAGCATCACAAAGCTCTGTCTTTGGGGCTGTAATACTTGCAGAGAATGGAGACAGCATTTGTCAAAACCCACCAAGCCCAGTTTCGGGAGCCTCGGGAAAGAGAGGGAGTTGGGAGAGCGGTGTCTGCAAAGCAATATCCTGGGAGACATCTGCTGGCCACGCCGAGCTCCGGTCCCCACTGCAGGCACCGAGACTGGGGCTCGGGACTTGGGGAGTCAAGGGGCAACTTGGTGGTCACACAAATCATAAGTGCACAGGAAACAAGGATCAACCAACAGCCCTGCCTTTGGGCTCCATAAAGGATTTAGCAACATCCTTATTGTCTGACTGATTGCGAAAGGAAGCAAATCCATCCCTGCGACTGCAGGGAAGCGGCGAGCAGGGACAGCTGAGCCGCAGCCCACTCCAAGCCCGTGGGCACCACTCCAGCCCAGTGACCAGGGACGCTTCCCTGCCACTGCTGGATAAACACACTCCAAAGCTGGCACTGGCATCCCCCAGCTGCCTCTGTGCCCCTCGGGAGGCTCCAGGCAGATAAGGCAGGACACAAAGCTGGGCGGCACAGGGAGCAATGGGGACAAGGCAGAGCCTGGCCAGCCTTCACATGCCTGCTGCTGGGGGGATTTTAAATCATGGGCTTGCATGGAAGAGCCCCGTTTGTAAACACCCAGCTATCATTTTGCAGGGGGTTGTCAGATTACAGAATCTTATCATCAAGTCTGAGGTGGGAAAAGAAGAGGAGGAGATGGAGGAGGAGGGTATTTTTGTTCCTGTCCTTCATTTCCTGATAAGGAGACACTTTTGATCCAAGAGATTTTTTTCTCTCTTCCTTTTTTTTTTTTTTTGTTCAGGTTTTTGTTGTTGTTGTTTTGTTTTTAATTTGGTAGCATAAATTCATTTCACAAGATGCAGGTGTTTGAAAAATTTCAGAAGTTCTGTGGTTTTGTATTCCTGGGCTCATTGATGAGAAAGCTTACTCGTGATGACATGGTGAGCTGAAGCAATGATTAAAGGGCTATTGCATATGCTCTTCCCAGCTGAGTTGTTCTCCTTGTTGTTTTTAGAGCACACAGAAAGTGTCTGCACCAGCTGCTAATAAGCTCTTTTGCGACTCTAACATCATGATCTGATCACCCCAGAAGTGCAGAGTGGGAGCTGAAGAACTTGGTCTCAGCAATTTGCCAAAAACATCCCTGACATATTTCAGCTACCACGGAAAGTTTGTGACACTGCAAGGAAGTGAAAATGCCTCCGGAAGGTAGAACAGGAATGTGGGACTGGTGTTTGTGTGCACATGAGATTTAAAAGGCATGGGTAGAGCAGGGCCATGTGTGCTTTCAAAGGCACAAATGGGAAGTAGGCGCACAACTTCCGTCGGCTTCCAGTGACAGAACTATCCCTCGTGCCTTTGAAATTCTCCCCCTTTATTTACTGTTCCTTGGTAAAACCAGGGCTGAAAACCCAGTTTAAAAAGGATTGGAGCTGGAGTGAGGCTGCTTTGGGATTCTAATTGAGAGGCACAAGACGAAACCACCCCAAGACACATTTCATAATGTCCCAAAAATCAGCTTTTAACACCAAGCGCTCAGTACTTCAAATACAGGGTGCACTAATAGTATCATTTGACCTGACAGGGGGCCAGTTGAGGAATTCCCACTGGAGGGCAGAACTGGCTGTTATCCCTTGCTGGGCAGGAAGAGCAGGGCAGTCACACCTGCAGGTCCAACCTGTGGAATTCTCCCAGCTGAAGCCAGGCTGTGCTGTGTCAGAGGAGGAGAGAGCTCTGTGCATTGAGGGCAGGTGCTCTGAGGTGGATTTGGCTCTGCTTTTGGTGGAGGTGGCAGGAGCTGCTCAGTTCGTGTGCTCACAGCGTCGTGCTGTCTCTGCAGGACGGCTGTGAGCAAACAGTCTGAGGATGTTTTAGCAGTGCATAGAGCTGCATATATTTGCCATAAATAGGAGTTTATTCTTTGGCAGACAAGCCAGCATTAGAGCTGCAAAAACACACAGAATATAGTAAGTGCCGGGGAAAAGAAAACCAAGCAGAGAGACAATCTGTGAAGCAAAGGAAATAAATAGAGACTGAACAGAAAGAAAACTAGGATGAGAAGGATGAGGGGAAAAACTAAAAAGTTACGGTGAAAAGGAAAGAAAAAGGAAAAAAGGAAGTCAGGAAAGTTTGGGATTCCTCACTTGTGGGAATGGCACAAATTCATCAGTGATGCTTTGTGTAGCTCTGGACACCCCAACTGCTTCTTTACCCAACTTCTTAAAAAAGCAACTGATTCCCAAGGCAATGGGACTGAGTACATTAATTTTTATTAATCCTCAGTCATAATAATGAAAACTGACCTATTAAAATAAGTACCACCGGATTTGGGGTTTTTTGCTCTTTTTTTCAATGAAGAAGAAACAAAGAAAAAATGCAAACCAAAAGTTTTAAGATGACAGCCAAGTCATGATGAGCAGCACCCATGAAGTGCAAATGTCCACCTGTGCTTAATCAAGAAGGAAACTTGACCAGTACAACATGTGGACATCAGTTGTCCCTACCCATTCCAACAGATATAACAATAAATTTAAAAAACAATTAAAAAAATAAAAATAAATAGGTCATATAATTCCTACTTTTTCCTGGTGTTTTTTCTGAATTTCACAATCCTGTTTACATGAGCAAAGATGACAACAGCAATTTCTGCTTGAAGACAAAAATCTGAGCTCAACAACCAAAGGCCAGCAAAGCCCCATTCTTTTCCTAGGCAGAGCTGAACTCAGCATTAATTAATTTAGGACACAACTTTCTGGAGCTCAGTTATTCCCTTGGGCAACAACTTTACCTCACATTAATTTACAGTTCAATGGCAATTTTATGGATACTTGAACTTTTATTACTGTCTAACCTATACAACCAGAGTTGAACAGATTTTGCTAGTAGGATAAATGATCACTTGGTTGTAAAATGAGTTATTGGAATTGCCTTTTCCATACATTACAGACAGTCAGAGGTGGCTTTCTCTGTCCCTGAGACCAGGTTGGGGACACTGCCCCACTGCCCCAACGCCAGCAGGACAAAGCTCCCTGAGACCCTGACAGAGCCTCAGTGCCCAAACACAACACTCCCTCACTCCAGAACTATATAAAAAATTACATAAAAGACTGAAACAATCTCCCTGTTTTATAAACCAGACAGCTTTGGGAAGCAGGTGGCCCCAGAGCCACACCTGAGGGCACTGGCCTGTGCTGGGGGGTGCAGATGAAGAGCTGGGGTAGAAAAGCCTCTCCCAGAGCTCCTGAGACTGTTAAAAACAATGACTATGGGTAAAATTATCAGTAGCTTACTATTCTTAGCTCAGAGTATTTATCCTATGATATTGCTTTTATTACAGAAAATTCCTTTAGTATGTAATAAATACAATTATAGCTGCTTTGTGCTGCTGGCTTAAAAATAGCCCTAGAATATGTAAAATAAATGCTGGGCAAATTATTTTAAGATTTTGGAAAGGACAAAATCCAGTGCAGGGAAAAACACCACCAGTACAAAATATTAATATCACCTCAGTCAATATTTCAGTTTTAGACAAAATTCACCTTGAAATCTAGCCATCAATTTCTTATAACACCAGATTTTTTTTTTTTTTAAATCTAGTATTAACTTCATTTCAATCCAGTCTTTCTAAGTCTGTTGCACTTCAGAAAATGTAGCTGAATGGAAAAAGGGCTTTTTTCAGCTTTAAATCCCATTTGGTGAGTAACAAAAATAAAGGAATCTGCATCTCAGCCGAAAGAATCTCCAAAGGCTCCAAACACCCCCTTGGTGCAGGAGCTCTCCTGGATGGAAGGGACTGAGAGTTTCAGTTTTAAGAATTTGGGAGATCCAGATGCAACAGTGAAAAGCGGGAGGGAGTTTGCACTTGAGGAGAATGGTTTTATGAAACCCTTCAAGTATTTAAGAATTAGAGCTATTAAATGCATGATCTATGACTTTTAAAGCTCTGATCTGCCTAATCTTTCTTGCATCCCTCTCCCCCAAAGGCATTAATAAAGCCCAAATTAAGCCATGCCAAATCCTCATTTTCCATCTGAGTTTGATGTTTCAAAGGCTCTGCTGTTCTACCTTTGTTTTGACACACATAAATGTCACCTCTGCTAGGAAATGTGCATATTTGGCAAGAAAAGAGGAAATAAAGGCTTCCCCTGCATTGTAAGCTGTGTGTTACAGTCTGTCAGCAATCAACAGGGGCAGATGTTAAACTCACCATCCTCTCCTAGAAACTGGTGTTTAATTAATCAAATGCCTTTCTGTCCCCTAAGGTGTCTCTAAACCAGGAGGTCCTGCATATCCATCAGCCACTTTCTCCAGAGGTGTGATAAAAACTATCCCAGACTTAGACAGACCCAAAAATCCCAAAAATGAGTCCATGTCTAATCTAGACTTCACCTGAGCTGTGCAGACACACCAGCACATCATCAAAGGCATCCTGGGATTTCTCTGACTCGGGAACTAAGTGGAACCAAGTCCCTCTTTTGCTTTCTTTCAGACCCAAAGAAAAACTTCTGTTTCCCAAAGCTCTTCTTTCCCCTTCCACAATTGTTATTGGTCTAATAAAACATTTTATTTCCCTTCACAGCATGATTACAGTCAAGGAGTATAAAGGCCAGTGCAGCATTTGACTAATCCAAATAAGATTAGCAGAGAAGCACCTTAATATTTTGCAAACCCAAGATTTTTACCTTCCACACACAGGTAGTGCCACTTCCCCACCATCGCTTTTAACCATTTCAGTGGAAAGAAAAGAGCATGAAATGAAGAACAGGAGGAGTTATTTCCACCGGTGCCACCTCTGGACAGGACCAATTCAGCAGCAGGCTCTGGACTCCAGGAGTTGGTCCTTCCAAAGGCCTTCCAGCTGCAGCTGGACACCTGCACCCTTTATTTCCTCCTTTCCAAGCAGATTCTGTTCCCCACCCACCCCATCAGGCCCAGGGCCAGCCCTAAAGCCCCACCTGAGCTCTGAGGAGCTGCACTGGGGAGCGCCCACCTGCCTCTGGCCAGTCCCTAAATCATCCATTTCTCCTCTCCCCATCAATTTATCCACTGGAGGAAGGCATTTCATACACTGAGCTGTAGTGTCTGTTATTTGATGGTAATCGATTAATTTTTAACTATCTTTCAGCCCTTTGATGTTCTATAAATAGCCTAAGCTAACAGAGACTTCTTCTTACTCAGAATGCAGATCCACTGTGAGGTTATTTGAAAGAAAAGGAGGAGTCTGGTGTAGTGTGTTTGTTCAATGTGTTATTAACTCAGAAAGGAAATTGAGCTATAGTGAACTATGTAGATCTGATTCTGACAGCTGCAAACAATCCATAGTGAAAATGACTCAGCCTAATTCACATTTTTTAATTATTTTCTTCCCCACTTTCTTCTGCAGACAGATAAAGGGTTCAAAATGACCTTGAATTGAAAACCCTGGATTTATCTTAGTGTTTTCTTATTTCTTAGCGCTGTATCCAAAACTTCCTCACTCGGAAGTCAGCAAAATAGGAAAAAAAACCCAAACAACAAAACACCTCCTGTCTGATGCACCTCCTCATTTTGCTTCCAATACTTCCCAGACAGTGCTGTGGGCAATGTAAGTTGCTCTTCAGAAATTCAGTTTGGAGGGCTGGGATAGACACAAACCCTCAGTTGTGGTGGGGAACTCAGAAACATTAGTGGCCTTTTTTTTCTTAATTTACATTTTCCCTGTTAGTTCACCCTGAGATCCCAACGGCACGATTTACTAATTAATTACTATTATTAGCTAATGGCAGTGAAAACTGAAATTACTGCCTGCCTTAAGCATAACAAAACTGACAATAAATCTGTGGTGTGTGAATCACTTCCTTAACCAAATGCCAGCAACGGTGTCTTGGTGCTTTCCACAAACACACCTGGCACACATGGAGGCGCAGCCTTCATGTTCCAGAGCATTCCTGGGCACTGCCAATACAGGGCACCACCAGCTTTGAGAGGGTTTCATCCTCTTTTTCTGACTAAAAAACCTGGGTGCTGCTTCTTCAGAAACATAGGCTGGACTTGGCCTTGTGAGCAACAATAATTTACCTCCTGCTTGTCACAGCAAGTGACAATCACTGAGGCGGCTGCAGCTACTTGCTAAATGTATGCAAACATTTTAGGGTTTACATTTTGGGCAGTTTTCCATGTCCAGATCCTTAAATCCCCTCCAGATGCCCAAATGAGCGCCCTGGTTTGCAGAAGCCCCTCTGTGACAGCCCCCAGGAGCATTGCTGTGCAGGAGGAGGTGTCCACTCTGAAAGCAGGTGTGTGGCTTTGTGTCTGCACGCTTGGGGATGGCTGTGGAACAATTACTTTCCCTCCCAGTCCCGAACAGTGGGTGGTCACTGATGTTAGACCGAAATCAATAGGTAGAAAAGAGATTGTTTACAGAAGCATGACAATGACTGGGTCACTCCAGAAGGAAGTTTGCATCGTTCTGAGAAGAACACACTCAGAAATGGCTGTAATTTAGTGCTTGGATACCAGAGTGACTGGGAACTGCATAGACAGATTAGGCAAAAATTAAATTTGTTTAGACAGATAAGATGCGAGAGTCAGATCAAAGAAATCAGCTTCAATGTAGTGCAGGGAATACTTTCCCACCCTCAAAAAGTGTACAAAAGAAAGCAAAACCAAGAAGCTGCCAGCCAAAATTACCAATGCAGTTCCATTTAACAAAAAATCAATATTACAATAAGATGCCAGTAATGAAAGAAAAACCGCAGCAGTATCTCAATAAAGATTACAAATTACAAGATTATAAATGGAGAGCCACAGTCATTTTGGACAGACAAATATGACCACAGGACAACTGGAGGCCAAATGATGGTTTAGGAAAAACGCCTGCAGCTTTCAAGAAGGCCAATGGGAGAAGCAAACATGCATCTCAGGGCAGGATTTGGCTCTAGGACTCACTCATGAGTAATTGTGGCAGGGAGATACAGAATAGCACAGAAATTAGAGACCTGCTCATTAGAAACCCATCCAGCCAGACCCACAGGGACAACCTGATGTAAAATCTCCATCATTTGTCATTTTCAAGAACCCGGTGCCAGTCTTGAGATATTTGTAAGGTACCAAAACTGGGGGGTTTTAATTGTAATTTTCTTTTCATCCATAGAGCTCTTAAGTAATTTACAAGTCTTTGACAAAGGCTCCAAAACCTGCCCCTACAAAAGCCAGGGCTGAGGATGATGCTGCAATGATGTTGGATCCATTTTTCCAAAGAGAATAAAACAGGTAAAAGCACACAGCTTGTTCTGCAAACCAGAGGTACCACAGCTAAGGAACATTCCAGTTGACAGTGTTGCAATGAGGCAGAAATAAAGGATGGACCAGAGGACTTTTGGCTTGCAATCAATTGCCTTTGCCCTTAGCCCATCTCAGCTCTTGTGCAAAAGCTGATTTAAACAAGACAAATGATGGAAACAATAAAAATCCCCACCTCACTTTGATTCTGGCACATCCCTTTCATCCAATCACTGCATAAATAAAAGGCAAAATCTGCCCTGTAGAACTACAATTCCTTTCTGTTCCTGCAGTGTCACCCAAGCCCACACTTAAGGGATGTTTGTTCATTCTCGTCCTCTTTATTCTATTTAACACACTGCAATAGTTTCACAGCACGGAATATTGTCAACACGGTTATTTCTCAACAGGCAAGTTGAAGAAAACCCAAACCGAACCAGATTAGAGGGTCAGGACAGACACAGAATGGAATCATGAGAGGGAATGGTGGAAATGACTGAATTAAATATGTAGATAACAGCTCCAGAGCGAGGCAGAAAGTGCAGGTGGTGCCATCAGGGCAGCACACACTACAATGGAGTGGGAGATACGTACCAGAGCTGGGAAGAGAACAGATCACAAAGAAAATACGGATTGAAGCCAATAAACTGCAGGAAAACTAAAATCAAAATGATAGGTGAAAGAAATGCATGTATCTGCATTGTGAGGAGTCCATTGAATTGAGCAAATGATACTCCTCCTGGGGGAATGATTCATTACCATATGGAAAAGACCTAGCCCATGATAAAGGATGGGGGGAAACCACTGAATAGCAGAATCTACCTACAGAAATTGAAAAAGAACGTTCTTGTTGAATTGTGGCAGAAGTACTTCAAAATTCCGACGGGCCTGACTAACGCAGATAGGGAGGGGAGGGGAAAAAAGCATGTTAAAATATGTGATATCATGCCTACAAGCAAGGGTGAAGGTCGAATCAGAGAAAATTTAAAATGCGCCGAGAAACAAGCAGCATCAGCAAGAGCGGTGCCAGAACGAACAGATTTTATTCATCCCTACTTCAGGACCTAAAAAGGGGGGTGGGGGGAGAAATATTGGAAGTCCTCCTTACTTGGGGGGCTGTGTCTCCATGCCACTGACCTACTTCTACTTGAAGCACTCTGCTTGGAGAGACTCGCTAAGGCTCGAGAAAAAGGTCTTATACCACAACAATATTGTGCTACAACAGTGCCCACAGTCTGGCTGCTCGGGGATTTATAAGCCAAGCTCACAAATAGACAGTAATGAGTTACTCACCAGAGGCTGTCAGCAAAGTTGCTAATTAGTACAAATGGTAGTAGATCTTGTAATGCTGTCCCCTGCTTTAGTGGGAACAGTTCCAAGACCACCTAACCTGTATCTCACCGGATTAAAGACAGATTGGCTCCCTTTAGTCCAGCCTGCCATTTCTGGGGGTTTTAAAGCACGAGACAGAATCAGCATTAGAAGGACAACTCAGGAGCAAACTTAACCACACAAACAAAGTGAGTCAGTTCCTGGGGAGACACCCCACGTGCAGAAAATAATTACTCCTCCCTCTCCTCACGGAAGAGCCGATGCACCCATGTCAACAGAAGCCCTTCAATTGAATTTTGCAAGAACTGGGCCAAGTCCCAGGGCTGTGAGTGCCAGTGCTGCCATGGGGAGCAGCACACCTTGAGCTCCCCAGCCTGCAGAGCTGACAAAAACCTTCTGCTAACCAGCAGCCCTCAGGCTTCCAGTACAGATAAAACCAACAAAAAGGCAATTAAATGGGGCACAGTTTTAATGTGCAGCCTTCAAACAGGGAAACACTTCATCTTCTCAGAATTTCATAGGACCACAGTAAAAAACTGTTGACATGTTAAAGCCACTATTAAGAAATATGATGCTAAAAGGGAAATAAGAAGAATTATTGACTGGTTATTGCAGTTTAAATATCTTTATTATTTAAGAAATGCACCAAAGTTGCATTCCTGTTCCCTCTGCAATGAATGTATAGAAAAACCAGCACATCACATTGTAGAGTTTTTCTGGTACTACTTCCCACAAAAAGAACCAGGTTTTAAAAACCACTGACCTGTCTGGCCATTGAAAATCTAAGACATTTTCTATTAAAATATGTCTTTCTATCAGCAGAAATATTTTCTCTAATATTTTCTGCTGTAAAAAGTCCTAGGAAATTAAAGCAGATCAAAACCATTTAATATGTATTAAAATAACAATTTAGACAAGAGGGGTCAGTAATAGAAAGGTGAGATATCTGCAACTGGAGCCAAGTTACAGAAAGGGTGAGCCATTTCTAGCCAAGTTAAACAAGACACAATTAAGGTTAGCTTGGCTCTGCTGGTTTGTGTAAACCCACACATGAGGGTTGTGGGAGACCTTGGCCTTTTCCTGGACTGTGTTGTAGGCCGGGTTCTGCTTGGAGACATCACACCTTCCCACCCATTCCTCACACCTGGCCTCTTATCACACCCTAAATGTTTGCCCCAAATGGTGCATTTTGTTGACAAAAAAAAAAGCTGATGGGGATGGCGTCCAAATGTCTACCAAAATATTTTTCAGCGGTGCAGACGTTTCACTAGATGAAAAAAAATCCCCAAAATTGTTTATTTCTACTAGAAATCTATCTATATTGTAAAAAATGAATACATTTCAGTTCTATTCCCCTCCCAAAGCAAACAGGTGTATTTTGTACAGTTATTTTGTACAGTTCTGTCCCCATGTTATCTCACAGACACATCCTGTGGCAATTCCCTTCTACCACTTTGCAGCCCTGGCACAGCACACGTGGAACCACAGAATGTCATCTTGGAAGGTCCATGATCCAAGGACCTCCAAGAACCTCATTTCAGGAGTGCTGGGCAGCTGCCTCCCCTCAGCAGCCTGGAGACACAAAGCCTGGCTGGGGAGTCAGAGCCTGCAGTGTGCCCAGAGAAAAGAGCAATGTGCTACAGTTCCTTGTAGTAACCAGGAATAACACACTTTTTTTTCCCCCCTCTGTTCAGTGATTTCATTGCAACTCAGGCTCCTAAATGCTTTTATGGATCCAGGCCAAGACATATTCAGTAATAGATACTGAAACAGATTATTTCATGAGCCAGTTCTGTAGGTTAATTCACATAAGTGAGAAAACAGTTCTGATTGAAGGGCGGAGTGATTTTTAAAAATTTGATTCATACAGAAGTGTTAACAGCCTTTTGCTTATACCCACAATTGCTGAACAGAATAGAATCAGTGGAAATGTTATTTCCAAGTACTGTGGTGTAAATAAAACCTCCTCTCTCTGACTCACATCGTGAGTCATTTTTGTCTGTACGTTTTTATGCCGAGGAGGGACATAACTCCAAGCATTCTCCTCATGGAGAGCTTCTCGTGTCTCATATTCTCTGTTGCTCTTGGGCTTTGTGGACTCTTAAAACCTCTAGCTCTAGTAATTTCCCTTTTGTTTACTGTAACCTCATCCCACTTGTTCAGCTTGCTGGCACAAGTGAAAAAAAGACCTGAAGTTATATCAGTTACAGAGCTGGCACTTGTTAGGGAATGATACGGAAAATGATAAAATAAGCAGGAAAGGCTGCATTAGAGCAACAACACCTAGGCAAATTTACACCTTGTGTGTGCAATAACTGTAGGGCATTGCCAATTACTTCAGCTGAAACTGTCTCAGCACCTCTTTTCTAAGGACCTTGCTGCTCACGCTTTTCACCAAACCATCCTCATTTGTGCTCTACAGGCTGGCCCAGCCTGTGTGTGAAGGCGAAAGAGGAAGAGGAAGGAATGGGAACTAAATCCAGTCACATCCCCAGCACACATCTGTGAGTGCTGTCTCTATTTTTAGCTATGAGAGCCCTGTGGGACAGAGTGAGAAGCGGCACACCTCACAGCAAGGATGGGGAGTAGGCGAGGCTGTCCCTGTCCCCGCTGCCATGGCTTTGTGCTGGCCACCTCTCACAACTAGCCAGGCTCAGAGCTGGGCTCAGGATGTACCTGCCCAACACAGGTGCCGCAGGTGAACAGGTTTGGGACAACTGTTCATCCCTCAAACACGCAGACTAAATGAGACAAGAGCCTAATGGGGGGAAATTCGTTGTCAGGTGCATACGAACAAACATGTTACAGAGCCACATTCAGGCGAGGGTCTCGATTAACAGGTTTAAAATACAATATTATATATATGTATATATCCAAAACCCTCTACCCAAATACACACCAGAGACTTGGTTTGTGGAGTGGGTGCTTCTAAATCCACGTTACCCAACACAAGGAAGAGTGATGCTAATTTCTTAATTCTGGCAGATTATGATGACCTAATTTTTTTGCCTTCTGTAAAATAAATGGGAGCCAGGGCAGGTTTTGAACAAGTCAACCTTGTTTGCCAAACAAATCAGTTGTTGAAAAATATTATGGACATTAGCAGGAGATTACTTTCTTGGTTACTGATTCTTGGTGAGAAATAAAGTTAAATAGCGGGTATTAGAGGAATACCATGTGTAGCAACTCACACATAACATGAGAATACTTTTAGTTTACTTCCCTGAGTAGATCCAGCTTTCCCCAGGGCTTCCATGACCAAAGCAGTGTGTTCCAGTGGGCACAGCTCTCCGCAATCCCAGCCAGTGGATCAGCTAACAGCCGAATACGTGAGATATGCACCAATAAAGCAGCTAGCAGGTGTCGTCTTGGAATTCCTTAAGTGTTCTTAGCAAGCCAGGTGCCCACAGGAAGGAGGCAATTTAGCTATCAGTTATATCTTTACACCTGTTTGCAAATGCTGATCCAGGCCCTCACACCGAGCATTTAGCCAATAGGAAGCTAATGTACAGCAGTGACTAATTGATAATTAAAGAAACCTTTAGGAATACCATAAAATATCTGGCACAGGATTCTCTCATCCACTTAGCAGAGGCTGCTCTGCCATGCACTTATCATCCCGCTCTGCTAGTTTTCATAACAATTAAGATGGTGAATCTGTGTGAATCAGGGGTTCAGTTGCAATTTACAGAGCACTGCCTGTGTTTTATTGTTGTCTGATGGCTCCTTCTTTAGTCTGCGGAGGGGATCACTCTATTACTGTGCTTTCGACGGCTCACAGGTTGGCCCTTGCCCCTCTCTTTCATAAAGTAAGTATAATTAGATGATAATGCCCTTCTTGTCAAAACTTACTGCTTATTTAAGCCTGCAGTAATAATTTCGATTTATTAAAGATTTATTCAGATAACATTATTATCACTGTTTATTCAAACAGACATTCTTTTTTCTTTTTCCTTCCATTTTTTTTTATTCTTCCAGGGGAACAAAAGAGATAATTCCTGCAAACAGATGTAACAAACCTGTCAAGTTCTCAAATGGTTAAGTTGAGCATTTTACTTGGAAAGGCTGACAAATTTTCTTCACTTCAAAATATCATTAACACCAATAACACATTTGCCCAAGCCTATTTCTAAGTTGTAAAAAAAGATTGCTACAGATTAAGACCCTTGATATAATGCTATAAGCTCCTAACAATGGTATCTTTTATAGTGAAGAGCAACTGCAGACACAAATTGCCCCCTTTCCTGCACCTTTTTCACAAAAATCAATATTAAAGTAGTAGCTGCCTTAACTCTCCCATAGACTATATGAGAAAAAACCACAGCCACGCTTAGGACAGTTTAGGTCAATAAAGAATCAATACTGTGGTTGAATCTGTAGAAAGATAAAAGACTTGGAACTCACTACACTGTGCCCTATTGTTTCTCTCTATTTTGAAAAGAAACTCAAGTGCTCACTTTTTTTCCCCTTAAACCAGCAATGAATTTTGTGTTTGTGGGAAGCGAGGGAGGTCACTGGAGGCTGCATGTGGCTTCAGTGCCTGCAGACGAGGGGTCTGATCTTGTTCACCCACACCTCCCAGCCAGTTCCAGGGGAGCCCAGGGGGCGGCAAGAATGCGGCGCTGGGCCCCTGGAAACCAAAACACTGCTCCGGCTCCCATCAAGCCCAACTCATTTATTAACCATGGAGAGACTGCCCAGAGAAGCTGTGCACTGCAAGGGTTCTTATCATGATTTCCAGCTCCCTGGCTGTTAGGAAGAGGAGAGCTGATTTTGAGCAGAGAAAGCTCTCGGATGTACGGGGCAATTGCCGGACACGTAGATCCCGCTCTAGGGCTGAAGGCAAGCTCACCTTACACATCTCACCTGGTGATTAGACAAAATTTCAATTCCCCTGTGAAAAAACACAGGTTCAGAGGCAAATAAATATCTCACCAGGCACACACACATCTCCCTATACGTGGTTTGGATTTGTTTCCCTCTGCTTTATCCCTTTCAGCGCACTGAGCCTCCTTTATAAGCCTGAGAACTGCAACCATATACCTGTCTGGAGAGTAACTGAACATGAAAAAATATTGGTTTGTGTGGACTGGAGAGTTCAGATAAAAACAATTTATGAGCCCAAATCTTCCAAATTCTTTACTTGAAGATGTACTTTGTTATCCTACAAGGGGCAGCTTCCAGCACTTCTCAGCTTACAGCCATAGCTCCTACTTGCAAAAGCTCAGGGAAAACCTAGATAAAGCTGGAACTGCAGCTCCTCACAAAGATTGGTGAGGATGTGGGTAGCAACAGAAAGGACAGCCACAGTTTTAAATGCACTTGGCTGTTGAAAGAAATGGCAGCACTCTTGGAATGCTGGGGCTCTCAAATTCACAGGGAACACTCCCACCCTGATCCATAGTTTAGTGAGGATTAGAAAAAGCAAACGGGTGTTTCTAACATTGCAGACTGAAATGTTCCTGCCTCCAAGAGGCACTGAAGAACAGTTAACAACAGTGTCTCGAGACTTTGAATGAAGAGCAAATGCAATTCTTCTACTCAGCATTAACAGGAGTTTTTTGCTAAAAAATTAGTTGTTATTAATAATAATTAATGCTAGTATTAATATTATCAGGGCAAAATTCTCTTTCTCTTTCTATTGTCTGGCTCTTTTTCTACAGCACAAGATTATCCTGACCTCCTTCTTTCCCAGTGCAAATACAGGAGACATGGAAAAGGGGGGCAGTAAATGCATAAGCACAGCCAGGTGATGAAGGAGTGTCTGAGGTGCTCCCAGTACATCATACCATGGCGAAGTCTGAGCACATCCACTCTGTTCTAGCCCTGGCACTGTGATGGGAAAGAGACAGGTGAATACACAAATAAGCAGAGTTTTAGGGTTAGAATCTCCATGGTTTTAGCAGGACATTGTGGAGATCCAGTGGGGCCTTCAGCCAAAGTTGCCTTGAACATCCACCACCAGAGAAAAAAAAGAGCAACCTTTATAAATCCAACCATTTTTCCTCCAAGCCTTGGACTTTTTTCCCTATCCAAATACACTCTTCCTAAGCCTTTGTGCCTAAACAATGTTTTTTTTCATTATTTTACCAACTCCTTCCCACCCAGTTGTGCCTCATCTCTCTCCCTAGCCCTGACTATGGTTTTCATCCTCAGTGACCATTTTCTCAGCTCCTTCTTCAGGGTCTACACTAATCTTAGACCACTTCCAAACCTGAGGTGAGGCTCAGCATTCCCTTTGGATGGCTCTGGTGATGTCTGTCTGCCTGCTGGTGTCCCCACAAAGGGCTGGAGAGGGAGATGAACCAGGAGGTTTAACACAGCTTGTCAGATGGATTGGGCTCCAAAGAAATCAGAATTTGTGATTTGGGAGCTGGGGAAGAGCAGCAGAGTGCAGTGACCTCTTTCACTTTAATGACACAGAGATGCAGTTGCTCTGCAAAGAGCTGATGTGGATTCAGATTTTAGGGCTCTCCAGTTGATTGTTACCCCTGCTCTGCTGGTACCTTAAACAGCCAGGGAAAGCAGCTTGTTCCTTTTGTGCTGAGGCAGCTCAGGGAGCTCTCAGACACCCACCCAGCGGGGTCAGTGCTCCAGTTTGCTCCCAACAAGGCGTGAGCCTTTTTGGGTCAGACCATGGCTTCGGTCCCAAAAAAGATCTTCCTTTCCTCAACTTGCTACTAGCCCATTTCATCAAAACCACACCAGACAAATTCAGTATTTCAGCCTTGCAGCAGGGATCAAACAGCAGGCTCAACGAGAGAGTAGGCTCTGAGCAATTCTCCCTCAGTTACTCTGTCCCCAGCTGAACAATGCCAGGACTAATCCTGCTCTCCTGACTTCAGCAGCACAAGGTCAAGTGCAATATCATTATCTCCTGGTTTGATTTACACTAAATTATAAAATCAGGGCTTTGAATTAAATAGTGTGCAAACATCAAGAACTTAACAGTTAATTTCCCCCGTATCTCCAACAAGATCTCTTACACTTCCCCTTTTCAATTAACACCACCTTTCTGAGTCAGTTCCTGAGATGCATCTCTGTGCTCGTGTGCTGGTGTACAGGGCATGCTAAAAGTCTGATCCCTATTATAGCCTGGAAGACAAAAATAATTGTAGCCTTCCTTGATTTTTGTTAAAGGCAGAAACAACAAAAATTAATCTTTACACAAACAACCCAAGGGAGTATTCAGTGGGACTTTTCAATCTATTCATGATCTGCAATTCCCAGCCCCCAAAGTTTCCATGTTACAGCTTAATATCTAGGGACTCCATATGTTGAGGGAACACAGCAGAACCAAAATGAGCTGAAAAAAGAATGCATTAGATTCAAACATGGGATAAAACAGTACCCAAGGAGCCCTTGTTTCATTTTCTCTACCTGGAACCATGGGACAGTGCAGCCATCTCAGTCTCATTCAAGTGTAACATTTCTTTTGACTATGACAGTGGTGGTGACCTTGTCATTAACTGATGCTAGTAGCAACACTTCAGCTTTCATAATTCAGTTAATTTTCCAGCCAGTGGTTACTGAACCCCCAATTTAACTTCAGTATAATTAAACTGTATTAAAAATAATAATAATAAAAAATCAGCCCACCCTCTACTCAATGCTTAACTGGAACTCACTAAAACAAGGAAGTTTTTGCAGTTATGGTGTAAGGAGAATTTGTCCAGAATTTTTATGGACACTGAGATGGTAGACAGTGCTGCCCTAGTGTGGCAAACATGCCCCATGCTTTGAGCAGAGAAGTGAGGCAGGGAAGGCATTTCCTACACCTTTGAAAACCTGACCCTAATCTCTTTTTTCATACAAATCCTGTGCTAAGCACACTTAAGATCCTTTCTTTCTTTTTCTCTCCCTCTACGGTTGGCAATGACCACCAGAAACCTGAGAATGTTGCTTATTTCCTGGTGGATTTGTGCTCTCCTGCTTGGCCAGACAAGTCATGCTTCCCTTCCCTTTTGCCACTCTGCTCCCCAGACCACCACTTGTGCGCACTCAGTGAACTTTGCAAGGCCCCATCCCATCCCTGTGCTCCTCTCCCTGTTTCCCTGCACTCTGGGAACACCTGTGGGTTCTGTAGGGGTCCTTCACAGGGGCTCAGCAGCAGCACAGTGACATGAGAATTGATCCCAGAGAGGAAGGAAGGACAAACAGCTGTTTTAGAGGTGCCAACAAAGCTCTGCCATGTCCTTCTCCTCTCAGCTTAAAGTCATTCAATCAAAACCAGGTTTCAGTCATTCTACCTCTCCCTCTTTCTTGAGAAAAAACAAACAAACAAACAAAACTAAAAAAGAAGATTGCCTGAGGAAAATCTAAGGACCTACAAATTCAGCCCTCTGAAAGCTGCAGAGTAACATAAATATTAACCCATCCCCTTCCCATTCTCTGCCTGTAGTCCTGAAGCAGTCACAGGGACACCTCCTGAGGTATATTCAACTGGTCCAACCAAAATCTTGTTTTTGCAGCAGCTCTGCACACCCTGTTCCAGCTCAAGGGCAGCATTTTGGGGCCAGGCTGACTCCTGTAACAAAGATGTGAAAGGTGACAGAGCCGTGCCTTTAATTACACTGCTGGCAGCAGATGCACTTCAGCAACACAGACAGAAATTGGAGAACATGGAACTGGGCTCAAACTAGAAGATGTGAGAGTTTCAATTAACACAATCCTGCATGATTTAAGGAAAATATTCAGGAGCAGTATTTATTTAGCCTGCAGCCGAAGTCCATTACTGAGAATTACTCTTAATTAGAGTTGTGCGAGGTGGGGAATATCCACTCCTATCCTGATTCTTTCACCCACCACATGAGCTACCAAGTTCGCTGAGCCTCTGGCAATTCTAGTCTGGTTAGAAAAACAGCCAGATGATAAAAGGATTACTTTAAACATGATAATCTAACCAGTAACACACAGAAAAAAATATTTGCTTTCCTTGTCCTTATAATCTGACAGCCAGCATCATCAAAGAGTCTGTGTGAAAATATTGCCCCAAAACCACATGTGAGAACAAGGTTTGCCAAACACAGAACCACTCCTAAAGAAACACTTTGTCTCAGGTTTTCCTGTCATTAATTGATAATTTCTCTTCCTTGGATAAACACAACCCAGAATGTTCCTTTCTTAGTGGCAGCCCTAAATCGGGACTGGATTCAACACCCAGTGAAATTTTGGGCAGGGTAACAAGGATATGTCCTCACCAGCAACGTGAGACAGGTATGGAGCGTGGAACTATGGAGGAATATCCAGTTGGGAAGAACAACAATGTAGGAGAAGTCAGCTTTCATCACTGACAAAATCCAAGAGGCTCCAGAGAGGGTGGAAGGACCGCCCAAAGAAACTGTTCCACAGACAGCAAGGATGGAGTCACCAAGGAATTAACATTCCTCCATTTTCTGCATTAGCAAGGGAACATAATTAGCAAAGAACTGGACCAAAAGGGTTTGAGTTTGGTTCAGATGAGCTCAGGAAATACCAGTATTTATTTGGGACTCTCAGACACACAAAACATGGCCTGTCTGTTTCTTACAGGTTTAAATATCCCTGCTCCAGTGGCAGAACCTCATAAGAGAGAGCTAGACAGAAAGGAAAAAAACATGGACAGGGAAGAAAGGAAAAGATTGAGTTTCCACAAACCTAAACTCCTTAGAACAGGCTGGGTTTAAGCCTAAGGGGAGCTTGTGTCATTTCATCTGCTCCTAATTGCTTTGCTCACTCCTGGTGAGAGCTGAGAGCCATTGTCATGTTAAAGGATGGAAAGAGGCCAAAAATTCAGAGCTAGTGACTCCATCATTACCAGGAGAGGAGGAAGCAGTTGAAAGCCAAACCACAATTTACCTTTTTGCACCTCCCCACCCAAATCAAACCTGCAGAGACACAGTCACCGTCCAGATCTATCACTGCTGGTATTGATGCAAACATTCTTTTAATTTCCCAGGTCTTTGGACAAGTGATCTATGAAGAGGGCATTTCAGTCACCTGAGGTATCACCACAAAACCCTGCAGAGTTTCACATCCAAAGGTACAAGCACCCTGCAGCATGAGGCAAAATGATCTTCATGGGAATGATTGTTTCAAACCATAGACTCAAAACCCTGGAGAAAATTTAAGGGGCAATAAGACTTTAAAGTCAGGTAGGGCCAGGAGTCTTGAGTCTTATTAAACAAAAACAATCACAGTATCCACATTTTTGTAGTCCTACTGTGAAGTTCCAATAAACTTTACCCAAAAAAACTCCATAACACTCCTTACCCAGCTTCATGGAAAATGAGAAGTGATTCCAGAGGTTGGCTGACTCTTTAATACCTCTTGTAGTAGTTAAAAAGGCCACTTTCTTCTTCTCTCTCACACTCTTTTTTTCACTTTTACTGCAAAACCATTAAAGAAAGAACTAGTTCTAGTAATAAAAGGTAGCTATATTCCCACTGGGAGAAGGGGAATGGTGGTTCCTGTGTACCCTTAGCACTCTTGGCAGGGGTACTTATAAAGAAGGTGAAGGTCGCAGGAAAGAGAACAGAGTATTTTCTGTTCAATAGAAAATGGAAACTTCCAAATGTGAAAAGGAATTTTAGCAAGTTTTTATTTCCTTCTTTTACAGCCCTGACATCATATTTCCTCACAGTGACATCATGGCTTTGAAGTAACAGTTTCCAATGCTACCAGTGCATCAGAAGCTTTACAAAGCAAATGCATTTGGCGTCCCTGATTTTCCAAGACATTGATGAAGTCTAGGCCTGAGCAGATTTTCCTGCTCAGCCCATTTCTTGTGTGTTTAGACACTCCTATTCAAATCCTGTGAATAACACCTTGCTGAAGTGCCCAGGACCAGGAGAGTACCTTTTAAAAATGCACAGTTGGGTTCACCCAGCAAGACTTTATTTTTCCTCTACTCCCTGCTTCCTGAATCAGTGATACCTAGAAGGAATTCCTGCTGGGACTGCTCTCCCAGGGAAGCTGCATCCAAACCTTCTCTTTCAGAAGGAGGTTTGGATGGAACTGCACTTTCAGAAGAGCATGGCTTCTGAACTGTGTTGTCAAACTTCAAGGCAGCTATTTGGTGTGAGCCCTGACTTTGAGTCGATTCCCCCTGCTGAAATGGAGATCAGGATTTGGTGGCCTCTGGTTCTGAACAGATCTTAGAGCTGGGAGTTTGCTGGTCTCTGGTGCTTGCTGATAAACAGATGCAATTGCCACTCCCAGTTTAAGAGGGAAGGAGTCAGAGCCAGGCAAGAGCTCCAAAGAGGCTGAAGTGCCTCTCTCACCTGTGGGGATGGGACTTTGTGTGGCAGAGAGCTCTGGGGGAGCAGCTTTCACCACAGTGCAGAGCCACGAGCCATCTTTGCCCTGAACTGCTGAACCCTTCCTGAGCTGGAGCAGTCACTGGACAGCAAGAGGCAAAGCTGAGCATTTTCCAGCATGGACAGCACAAACCTTCCAGAGGCTGCACTGCTTTCTGCAGCCACACACCCCAAAAGTGCATGGAATGAAAGTAATGCACTGTAATTAGCCTGCATCAAGCTAATGAGGGCTGGGGGTCTTAGTGGCAGTTGGCATCACCATTTTCTGGAGAGTTCTTTTGTCATTGGGATTCACAGAGAAAGGGAAAATACAGAGCTTCCCTTCAGAAAGTCTCTGTGTCTCCAACAGGTAACAGCTGTTGCTGTTTTAATGTGATCTCAGGGCTCATATAGATGTGACATCACACAGAACTGAGCCTTGGCCATTGATTTTACTGCCAATATACCTTAAACTGTGGGGATTTTGTTACAAATTTGTATGTTGCATGTGTGACAGAACAAAATGCACAATTGGAAACCTCCATGCAGTTTCATCCCTTTGTAGTAACTGTGAGCCATAAATTGGTTTCATTTCAGAATTAAAACCTGCATTAATTTAAAGATGAATAGAAGTGAGCAAGTCTATCACTGTCAGAATTTATTATACATCCAAAGGAAAAAAGTTTCGAAATTTGACTGGTAAGCTGGCCAAGCAAGAGGAGGTGGGGATGGTTTGTATTCTAATTTCAAGCTGCAGGGCTCCCAGGTGTATTGTATAGGATTTCCTGTAATTTACAGGCAAAATAAGCAGTCTACAGGAAAATGTTTGCCACACCGTACATGTGTATTAATTACACAGCAGGACACAATGATTTCTTTGTGATAGAAGGGATGGGATCTACAGGCAAACTATTAAAGTGAGGTGGAAATGCAGACATTCTTCTGCCTTTAAAAAGGGCTGTTGGATTCAGGGAAATAAAATCACCAAGTGTCTTGTCACACTGTATTCCCAGATCACTGCCAGGCTCCATGGGCGCCAGGGAAGGGAAATGTCTCCTTCCAAAGAGGTTCTGGGAATCTCTGTCTTGTCCATCCTACTTCTGCACCACGAGAAAAGCTTCCCCCCTTCAGACAGAAAGGAGATTTTAAGACTTGAGATGCTCATTGTTCAGCATTTTACAATGACTGAACCTCCTCAGGTTCATGGGATGGCTACAACCCTTCACCACCACTGAGCTCTGGGAAAGCAGTGCTTTCATCACCTCAGGTTAGCGCAAGGTGGAACTTGGAGAGAGAGCACAAGGCACATCACTACCCCCTTAAAAAAGATGGGAACTTCTTTTTAGATATGTAATCAAGACTTGAGACATAAAGAGATATGAGAAGAATAAGTAAAATATTCAGGCTGCTTTTCTCAAGACCAAATTTGGGGTAAGTGCACAGGCATGTTCTCACTGTGAGATGAGCAATTCTCGTTACACTTGTGTTCAGATGCAATTTCAGAAGCAGAACTTGACTTTTTTTTTGTTGTTTTTTTTTTCTTTTTGCCTGGTATGAAGCAGAAATCTCACCCTCCACACGCCTTTCCCCAGAGAGCTGTGTTTGCCTACATATGGTTGGCATTCAGGAGGGAGAAGCTCAGAAACAGCACGGTTTTGTTTGACTGAGGCATTCCTTAAAACCTTCCTGGGATGGGGCAGGAGAATGAGATTACACCAAGGCTCACCTGCAGATGCATGTGGACATTTAACAATGCCCAATATCACTCACAGGCCAAACACTGCCCAGAGAATCTGCATTTTAAAAAGCTGTGAAGTCATCAGCCACGGGAGAAACCTGTTACAGAAAACTCTCAGGATGAAACCTACCCAACTCCAGAAGAAATCATGCTCCTGACAAGCACAGGGTTCTGGGTTCAATACTGCAGCCACTGGCTGGAATTTTATAACCTGCCCTGCTCCCTGTGGCAGGAGGGTCCTTGTGAAGACCCTGCAGCCCAGGGGTCCCTGGGTGGCACCGGGGAGCCCATGAGGGGAGCAGCACCCACAAGGGCCCCTGGATCCCCCTTCCTCTTCAAGACAGGAGGGGGGAAAATAATGCTGAGAATTTCTAGACAAAATAGAGTTTAATTTGTTGGGTGTTTTGTTGACAAGAAAATAGAAAGCACGTGTCTGTGCTTCTCTTATTGTAGTTCCAAGTAATGAAAGTATTTAAGGAGGTACAATTATGGACTTGGCAAGCACCTGGGGCTCTTGGAACTGCTTTTTCACACTGAATAAACACTGCAGTTAATCTGTTTATGTTACACTGCACTGGGAAACTATCTCCAAGAAAAGGTTGCAAGTCTGTATTTTCCACTCCTTTCCTTTGTTTTTAATGTTAAATTAATAACTTGTTTAAAGGAGTTGATTTTCTCTCAGAACATGACAGAGTGTAGTCCAAAGCCACTGCGAGTGTGAACAATGTAATTCACCAGAACAGACTAAAATTAAACCATTTTGTACATTCTAAAGCAGAGTGGAGCCATAACTGCCCCCAAGTGCAATGTGGCCTTAATATTCATGTTAAAAAATATGCAAACATGTCCTTTATTCCTGACCTGAACTACAACCATGAGCAAATCTGGAGAACATTACACAAACAGTGCAAGTTAGCCAGGGGATGATGAGCCTGAAAGAGAATCACTGTGTCCTGCCCTGCTGCTCTTAGACCCGAGAAAAGAACGGCCAAGATTTGAAACCACAACTAGAAGATTTTCTTTTGAACTCCATAAAGTTGTACACTTCATCTTTTTCTCCCATTTTAGGCTCCAATCCTAGAGTTTAATTTGAGTATAAAGTACCAAAGCAGAAGTCAGCAAGAGCCCTTTTATTGACTTCAGTTGGCTCTGCATTTGGGACTGGTGTTTTTAAAATCAGAGCAGCACAAGGAGGTAAAACCTGCGCGTCCATAAGGTTAAAGAAAAGTGTGTGTGTTTAAAACATTGAAGAAATTCTTCTGAGAACAATTCATCTTTCTGAAAATATGAACCCTATGATGCTGCCAAGGTCAGGGAGAGCTGTGATAATTTAGTGTGTAAGTGCTACTCATCCAGCACAATGCCACATTATTTAATTTGGGAACACATTCATACAGCTGCCTGACAATAGCCATGGACGGGAACACTACCTGTGGGCTGGGGTCAAGGCAACGCGGTTTAACGTTAAAACAAAGGAGCTAATGGGATTCCTGTTCAACTTCCAGCTTATTATGGGATCCCAGTATCTTCTTTCTGCCTCAGTCAGCTCCTCTAGAAAGAAGGACCACACTCTGATTCATGGCTGAAAGGAAAAGGCAGTGCATATGCCTGGCTTATTTGGCCATACTTCCAAATTTCTCCGTCCCTTTTCTTTATTTTTTCCATTCAACTCTGGTTTGTGAATTCCAGGCCATTTTCCCCAGGGAGCAGGAACGCAGCTCACCTTGTGAAACGGGAAGGACTAATATTAAAAAGGAGAAGCCATCTTCAGCTGTAAAAATTAGATGCCATGCTAATGCCAAAATTAATAATACAGAGATATTTGGGGCTTACACTTCATTCTTACAGATGGCAGTGCACAGAATATTTTATAAATAAGACTACATCCCGTACCCAAACCCTTATAGAGACAAATAAATGCCATACCCTTTCCTGAGAAGTATAAACACAGAGCAGGGAAAAGAGCAGTATAAGGAAAATGAACAAATTCCAGACTGAAAAAAAATCAAAACTTCCAAATTTTTGCCTCCTTGTTATTAAACTCATAAAACAGACTTTTCCCTCAAAAAAATGAGATTAAATAATTTAATTAAAGACATAACCTTGTTTTATATTAAATCAGGTGAAAAGCTCTGCTCTGTTTGCAGAAGAGCTGAGAGTCACCGTCTGCAATGGCTGTTTTAGAGAGTGACTTTGAAAATAATATCCTTGCAGAGCACAAAAGGAGAGAGCAGAAGACGGATGTCCTGTGGCTCCACGTGGATGGCTGTCTCCAAGGAGCTCACAGATCACTATGCTGTCAGATGCTCAGCAGTGGGCACGGCAGGAAGGAGAGCAGGCCTGGCTGAGAACCCGGACAGGCTCCGTCAGCACAGAACTTCCAGAGGAAGGCACAGGGAACCCCTCACCTCACACCCCTTCCCTTTGGAATCCTGCCCTCCTTCATCCCCTCACACATGGAGCTGCCCACAATTCCCAGAGCAGCAAATGCCAGTGGTCTATTTTGGGGCAGGACCACTGCCGGGTTCATCCCTGTGTGCACAAACTGGCAAACAGGCGGCTCCAGTCCCCACAGGCTCGGCTCCAGTTCCCTCTGCAGATGGATTTTTGTTATAAGCTGTGGCGCACTGCTGTGGCGTGTAAAAAATGGAGTTATTCAAAGAAGTGGTTTTAAATTCAAAGATAACGTCATGTTCATTTGGAATATAAGCATGGGCAACGCACTCCCAGATACACTCTCTGTCTCCCTACATCCCTATCTCAGCTGTAGGCAGGGTGGTAATATATAAAGAGAGAGCAGGTGGGATTTTTTTTAGGTGGGGAAGAAAAAAGGCTTATAGCTCCAAAGCTGAGTTCCCTTCCTATCCCACATTTTGGAAATGAAACAAAAATGTCTCATGAATTGAGCAGGCATGCTGCAAAATAAAAAGAAACAATAGTATGCAGAGAAATGCAGGAAATTCACTGATTAAAACGTTGGATTTTATTTCAAAAGATTTTGGGCAGAGTCTCCATTTTTTCCAACTGTTTCTATCACCTGTGCAAAGGGGCCACTGGATTAATATGCAAAAGCCATTTATCCACTTATATTTGGTATCCTGCAAGGTCTGAGTCCTGAAGGGGCTCAGAAATAAGGAGCTTTCAGGTTGGCCTGCCTAAAGAGCCTCGCTCACTCGATGTAAATGGTCTCCGTGCCACAGAGATTTTGCTGAAGGCTTTTGCTCTGTGCAAAAGAGAACTGACACCATTGCAAGGAGCAGGGCTTGGACTCTGATCTCCCTGTGCAGCCAGAGGAGAGGGATAAGCCCCCTAAGTGGGATGAGAGAGGACTAAAGCAGTGGTTTAACACACTTTCTGTGAGCAGGCAGCCCCAGCTCGGAACTCCAGCCTCAGAGCCCGCTCCCTGCCTGCCGCGTTCCAGAAAACGCTTGGGGAAATCACTTTGCACGTCATCTGCTGCACATCAGCAGTGCAAGACAATTAATCAGGGATTCCAGTGCCACGTCATAAATTATGGCACCTTCTGTCACTGACACTTGAAAGACAAGATGTGAGAATCTGTCTGTACCGACATCCTTCAGCTCATGCAGAAGCGCTTTCGGTGTGCTTGGGGCTGGCTCCCCGCTCCGGGACTGATCCCGATCCCAATCCCACTGCTTTGGCCGAGCACACTACTGGGATATTTGTCACCTCTGTCACATCACAATGGAACCTTCAGCACACTTTGTACAATAACACAGGAAAATCATCTCCCCACTACTTATTCCATTATCACCGACTAATGGGAAGACCTGGACAAGAGGTCTCTTGTCCCCCCAGACCAGAGAGCTGCAGCCCATCAAATCCTCACCACAACAGCAGGACCTGCAGTCCAGGCTGCACCTTCCCCACTCCACTGCCCGAGAGATGCACAGCGGGGAAACATCCCCAAATTAAGCAATTTTGTTTAGACACACAAACACACAGAGACCTCCCACTAACTCAGCAGATTCTTTTGAAAGTTGGCACTGTCAAAACAAACACAGTCGCCTGTAGCACCCTTCCCCGGCTCCTGCTGACAGCGCTAGTGAGGAGGAGGAGGTGCTGAGTACTTTGTTATAATGAGGAGGAGGATAGTGTTGGGAAAGGTGTTGAGTTTGACACAGAAGTATCAAGAGCAGGAAAGCGAAAGTCAAGGAAATCAGCCTTGTGCCACCTAAAATTGCTCTGGCACTAAACCTACAAAAATCAATGACTCTGCTTTCACAGGAGGTTTCACATAAACCTGAGGGAGCGTACAGCACGAGCTGCACCAGATGGAAAGTCTCTGGAAGTGGGGAGTGAGACAGGAGCAGAGCTGCTATCTCTGAGCTACATCAAACACAGAATTCACAAACAGCAATTAGGGCTACTCACAGCTATCCCTGCCTTCACTTCTGCTGTACCAGGGAGGAGGGAGAGACAGCACCGAGAGAAAACCAAAGCATTTTAAACGTATCTGCAGGTAGTAAAAGCATTGTTTGTACTTATGTATTTGTGTCTGTTACCTGAGTAAAAATCTGGTAATACAGCAGTCTGAATTTTAGGTCAAAGTTATTTTTCCTTGGTTGCACCTTTTCAAACTCATTTAATCACAGCAGCTTGTCTTGCTTTGCCCTTCCTCACAAAACCACCCCTCCTCATGCCACATTTTAAACCTCCTCACAAAGAAAACTGAGGGAAAATAATTTTTGTGCAACTTATCCATCTTTCAAAGCAGCTTCTGGCAGAAGTGAGCTGAGAGTGATGAGTCCATAGAATAATAAATAATAACAATATTGAGCAGCTTTGCAGAGCAAATGTACATTGAAAAACTTTTCCTCTTGAGTGCCTGACATTATTAATTTGTTCTCCAAACACACTGGTGAGGGGAGTCAGCCCATTTTTACACACAGGGAAAGTAAGCATATAGATTTCAATAATTGCTTAAGACACAGAGGAGTCAGTTCCAGAAACTGGGCAGAACAACTCCTGGAGATCACAGCTCATATCCATGGCAACATTTGGGCAGAGCCTTGTCACCACAATAATTGCTATCAGCAAGTGACACATCTTGGGGTTTGTGACACCTGGGAATAATATCCTCCCAGAGCTGCCCTTCCCCGTGCTCCAGAAGGAGCACACACCAGGCCTCAAGGAGCAGCAAAGGCTGGACAGAAGTTCCTGTAATTATTGATGACAGAAGTATCTCTAACCCCTTCCCAGCTTCTGCTTTAAAGGGTTCAAACTCATAGTAATCTATAGCTTAAGTAATATGTGACACCCAAAGATCCCATTTTGAGTTGCACAGATGCTCATCTGGGACATCCTTTCCTGTGGAACAGCAGCATTTCGATTTTGTGCCACAGGACTGTGTTCTCAGCCCATTACCACAGAGATTTCAGATGAATTGAGGGGAGGGGGAGAAGACCTGAACTGATCCTTGCTGTATCCACATGAAATGGCTTGTGAGTGACCTTGTGTCCAACCTTCTAACATCTAAGACAAAAGCATGGAGACGCTGAACAAAGGAAAGCAGGAAAACTCCCTGAACAGGGTGTGTGTGGTTTTTGCTTGTTTGCATAGAGATTCATTTTGAGGCTGAGAAACAGATACCATATTTTTAAGTTTTTTCATGTTTCATAGAGCTCATAGCAGAATCACAAAAATATTAAAAATTTCTAGGACCAGCACAGCACCAAAGCCACGTGAAAATCTTGCCTGTCACACCCACACTAACGAGCTCTCAGAAATCAATGGATTTAGGGATTCCTGTGTGGACAAACATAGCTTGCCCCAGTTTCCCCTGATCCCCTTGGTGACAAACCCAGCCTTCATGCTCCCTTTTCCTTACAGGATTCCTTATGAGCCAGCTTACAATGCAGAAGTGAGGCAGGCAGGGGACAGCTCTTGTGTCACCCCCTGGTCACCTGGGCAGTGGCTGGTGCTGGCACACCAGTGTGATCTGCACAAGCTGATGCACTGGGGCTGCTGCTTTGCTTTTTAGAGCTATTGATTTCCTGCCCTTTCTTGTAAAGCATTCTGTGAACTGGAAGCAGTTAAAGGTTAACGGCAAAGATTTTGTAAAAAGAATATTTTAGAGCTGTTTAAGATCCTAAATCATTAGTAGTTAAATGCCCACACATAAAAACTGTTCTGACTTTGTGTCTTCAGGCAATGAAGCTCCAAGAGTTACCTGCCAATATAAGCACCCTGACTCTGCTCCAGCTTGGCACAGGCAATTCCCAGCTCCCTGCCAGGATCCCAGCAGTAGTGAGGCAAAAAAAGAAAAGTTAAAGAGACAACAGGCACTGGACACTCCTGTCAGAGGGTAGAAGTGAGGCAAAGTGTTTCTGGTGAGATCCCACCTCGAGTCTGCATCCAGCTCTGGGGTTCTCAAAACATGGACCTGTTGGAGCAAGTCCAGGAGACCACCACGGTGATCAGAGGGATGGAGCAGCTCTGCTGTGAGGAAAGGCTGAGAGCATTGGGATTCTAGAAAAGAGAAGCTTCAGGGTGACCTAATTATGGCCTTCCAGTACCTTACAGAAAAGATGGGGCAAGGGCCTGGAGTGACAGGATGGGGGAGTGGGTTTAATTGAGAAAGTAGGTTTTGATAAGCTTAGATAAGGACTCTCCTCTGTGAGGGTGGTGAGGTTCTGGCACAGGTTACCCAGGGAAGCTGTGGCTGCCCCATCCCTGGAAGTGTCTGAGGCTGGGTTGGATGGAGCTTTGAGCAACTTCTAGTGGAAGGTGACCCTGTCTATAGCAGGGGGTGGAGCTGGATGATCTTCAAGGTCCCTCCCAACCCAAGTCATTCCTATGATTCTTTGAAAGGAATTGCTGCCTAAAAAACACTGCACACCCACGTGTGTGTGCATTGAGGGGGATTTCACACACATCTTGTTTACAAGCTGTACACAACAAATCTTTCTGTTATTGTGCCTGTGTTTCCCCATTTTATGCTCCTTTTTAAATGCACAAACCTAGGAAAAAGAGGGAAGCTTGCAGTCACCTGGAGACCTGCACAATCAGTGTGTGTTAATTTTAGGAGGAACATCCTGAGCAGCATCCACTGCTGCTGACAGCACCTGGCAGAAGGGCTACATCCTGCACATCCTTTGGCAGGTTTTCTGGGAAGCAGCTACAGCAGAGCTGCAGTACAGATGGTCCTGCATTTGGGGGTGTTTGGATCCAGACCCTTCAGCTGGGTCTGTCTGAAGGGAAGCTGCCTTCAATACACCCAAATATTTTGGGTTTACAGCTACATGGACGTGGCTCAACTTATTTCCCTTCCAGTTCCACCTCTCATTTGGGCAGTGTAAAATCTTCCAAAGCCAAAAATCCTCTGCTTTCAGCTGTACACCTCCACCCAAACCCTAATGCTGGCACATCCAGGCTCCAAAGGCAGGACACCCCAGCAGCCTTGGGGGGGATGAATCTCCCTTGGGGACACTCAGATGAAAAGTGCTGTACACTGGGGCTCATCCACTGGAGGGGCAGCAGAAAAGAGGGGGAAGGTTATTTAAAATATCCTGGTAGGATCCATCCCTTGCAAAGGACTCAGCCACAATAGCTTCATTCAGACTTCTAAGTCATTAGACTATTTCCAGCATTATTTTTTAAAGATTTGTTCTGTCTCCTAAAGAATTGCTTCTCAATGCAGAAGCAGAATGATGAATACATCTCCCCTTTCCCTGCTGAATACAACTTAGGAAAACATAATGCTTCTCATCTGATTTCCTCCTCAAGTCAAAATAAGCCAACCAAATCCTGCTGTATACACCTATCAATACAAACAAAAGATGCAGAGATGGGGTTGTTTTGTAGCAGAAATAAACACAGTTTAAGGAATGATTTTTCCTTTCATGACAGCTTAAGGTCCTTCAAACTTGACAGAATTGATTACTGAGTCAAAGCAAAGGAGGGCAGGAATGGAGTTTTTGTTGCATCCACACCTGTAATGTTACACGCTCTGTGGGCTACGGGGAAGGAAGTGGAAGGCTCGAGCTGTTAGAAGGAAAACCCAGAGAGGAAAAAGAACAAGGGATATCTTGGGATTAGCTTTAGCATAACATCCCACAGTATGTTTACTTTGCTTCTCCATCTCATATTTCTTCCTGGGATCAGTCCCCAGCCCTGCAGACCCTCCCAGGAGTACAATGCCCCTTTCGTGTATTGTACGAGTGGCACTGAGAATACAGCAGCTTCAAAACATAAAAGGAAAAAAAGAGTCTCCCTCAACGCCATCATCATTTTTAAAAAAGGCAATTGATGTCGCCTGAAGCAGCAGCTATGAAGCCCAATTATACCACATTTCATTCAAGTGTCAAAAATTGGAATAATAATAACCAACAACGAGGAGCACATATAGGAAATGATGCTGCCATCTTCTTTTGTTTTGGCCACGCGTTTTCATAAATTCAGGCTTTGAGCAGACCCAGTGCCACATTCCTTCAAGGACTTTCTTGTTCGCTATTGTTTTCAGTTCTTAACAATTGGCTTCCCTGACTACTTTCCTCGTGTTGACAGTCGCTCACAGAGCCTCCATATGCTCTCACTACTTGGGTAGTCAATCATTTGTGAATTAGCTACCCAATCAAAGATCTACAAGAGGCTGGTAGTGTTTATTCCTTGCTGGTGTTTTGAGTGAGTGTATTGCTCACTAAAGGTGTCAGATTAAACACGCAGAATTGAATTTATTTGCAGGATGTGGATGGCGCAGTCGGAAGCAGAGACACAAGCACTGGCCAGAGCTCACAAGGAGTTCCTTGGGGCTTTTTTCCTCTTTGTTTTGTTATGGTTCAAACCACACCTGAGGTAAGATGGCACTGGACTCAGAAGACAGCAACCACCTGCTTACTTACAATGGAATTTTTGGGAAGAGGCTGCAATCATGGCTGGAAGCAAAGGCTCCAGAGGCTGCCTGGGTGTGGAGGACAGAAAGGTTAAAGCAACCAAAGGCACCCTGATGGAATGTTTTCCACATCTTACATCATGGAGGTGCACTCTGCAGCCATGCCTGACACGTTCCTCTCTGCACCAGCAATATTCCTGCATTCCCAGCTGCATGGATGGAGCCCTCAGGAGCCCCTGGAAACACTTGTGCCTGATGCTGGGAATGATCTTGGACAAAAGCTGTCTTTCTTTTAAGATCTGCCTCAAAACACCAACACAATACTCCCCTTAGCTGTCATTCTGGGGGAATTTAGAGGCATTTTAACACTGGCCAACACAGCCTAAACCAAGCAATGCCAACTTGCAGAACAGCCAGCTTTCATCCAGCAGAGTTGTTCCAAATCAGGATTATCACTTGCCATCAGAGACACTGCCTAATTCAGAGCTGGATGCAAACCTTGACAGGATTTAAACACACAGCTCACATGAACTTGCCTCCTCTATAGGAAAAGGGGAAAAAAGTTGACATAACAAGGTTGTGTTTGGAGATCTCTCTTTACAGTCCAAGTTTATGCTAAAAGATGAGTAGCACACATATCTATGTATCCACAGGGGCTCCACACTGTCACCTTTACCTGACTTAAGAGATCTATTTATAAGCAAAAAGAAGTTTAACAGCCAGTCCAAAGAAAATGTCACTGGTGATGAGAGAAGCAAGCTGATTTCTTTTCTTCTCATGAATCAGTGTCACAATAAAGGGTCTGCGTGACAACCCTGCCCTTAGCAATCACTGAAAATCCCAGTTCCTTTGAAATTATGAGCAGGCTGGTCCTTATATTGCCAGCACTTGGTGACGATGACAATGATGCACAGGGAGAGATGTAACTTAGCTGCTTGTCATAGTTTTTACTTCAGCTGACTTCCAGCAGCATTTACTATTCTGTATTAATAGAAATTAAAATATTAAACACTTACTCATTAAGGTATGCAGATATGATTCACAGGGAACTGGTAAGAAAATGCCATTTTTAAGTGGAGATATTCCAGTGAAGAATATTTCAAGTTAGAGCTTCCCAGAAGAAATATAAAGCACTTGTTTATTCAGTGTCAGTTGGAATAACAAAAATCTGTTCTACTGGTAATAGTGCATCAATACATATTAAGCCAATGGCAATTTTCCTGAAGTTTTCCCTTCTTCAGAATTCATGAAAGAAATTTAAAACACTCAAGGCAAATGTCAGTGCGAGGGACAGTAATGTAAAGAATCAAAGTGGAACTACCTGGAATGTACATTAAACAAGAGGCAGAGAATGAGCACTGAGTGAATTTTTATATGTTCACATTACAACAAACTAGTCAAAGATTCTGACCCCTGGCACTGGAGAAATCTTCCCAGTTTTGATATTTGAAATAAGATCATTCCCAAGAGGGCTGGGAAAAAACCCTTTTCCTCTCCCTCTCTTTCAATAAAATGAGACCTCATCTGTATTATGAGGAAGAATACTAATAATTTGGTAGTGTTCTGAAGTAGCTTTTATAAAGCTTCTGCTTGGGGTTTAATATTGCCCGGGAAGTCCGGCAGATTTTCCTGGCTTTGCTGGAGGGAGAAGCCCTGGATGGAGCACTCACTCCCAGCCTGTGCCAGGAGAACGTGGAGGGGATGTGCTCACCCCTTGTGCAGCCAGCCCAGAGGGAAGAATCCAGAGATTCCCATAATGGGGCCTGGGTGGGTCACATCTGCCACAGGAAATCTCCTGCTAAGCCCAAAATGTGCTCCCTACACCAGAACAACTCCAGAGCCTCTCTGCCTTTATGGCAGCTCTTCACTGACTACCTCTGGGCTGATCCCACACAAACATTTGGGTGAAGTGCAAGAATAGCACTCAAAGAAAGGAAAAAAAAAACCCAAAACAAAACAAGGCAAGAGAGTTGGCAGCGGTGTGTAATAACAAATAGGTGCATGCCATCAAAACAATTAATGTCACTTTGCAAGGTCTTTTGGAAATATATCAACAGAGGGAACCCACAGATGGCTCCTTTCCAGTGCATTTTGGAAGGGGGTAGGATGGGCCATGCTACTGCAAATCCCAAGCTGAAAGATGAGAAGGATAAAAAAAAAAAAAAAAAAAGGAAAAAGAGGAAAAAGTGTCTATTTTTTTTTTCCCCTCCTGAAATTCCTCTTCAGAAATAAAAGGAAATAAATTGTGCGTGTATAGCCAGGGCAAAGACTGACTCAGAGGTTGGATGGTCTAATGCAACAGATACACCAAGCTGACCCATAATGCCATAAATGCTGGAGAGAGGACCAGAATTTTCCAGTGCTCAGCACCAATTAAGGCCAGGTTTGCAGAAAACGTCCTTCCCAGGAGGGCCAGCGTAGCAGAAAGCATTTGGCTCCCTCTTGATGTTTGCAGAAATGTTTTCAGAAGACCTTCTTTTCCTGGCACGCTGCCCTCTTTCTATACCCAGGTATTTAAACAGGCCTTTAAAAGGCCGAATTATCACCTCCCTGAGTCTCAGTTTCCTACCATTAAATGAGGAATAAAAATAAACTTCTTTCACAGCCAAGGAGCAAAGAGGATAAAAGCAGAGATGCTTGGTGCTCACACATCTCAGTGCTGGAGGTCAGATAAGGATATGATTTTTGCACCAGCAACTCTTACTTTGCTCGTGTGGTGGTGTTACTCTCCTTCAGTAAGTACCCAAACTTAATTCAGAATAAAATCAGATCCTAAAGCAACAATGCTTTCTGCTCCCAGAAATCCTCCATTTCCAAAGAAACTGTGGAAGCCAAGCCAAGAGGAGGAAAGATTGTCCTTTTGCTCTGGTATTTCCAAGCACAGCCTTGCATTTCTTAATTTATCACTAGTTAGGCACAGAAGGGACAGAAGAGGTGAATTTACCAGGTACAGCTTTAGCTCCCTCCTTGCCTTTTCCTATAAACATCCACAAAGCTCCTTTAAAAAAGGACCAGTTCCCAGTCCCAGAGGGGACAGGAGGCTGTCAGGGAAGTTCTGAGGTAACTCCCAGCTCTGCAAGGCACCACTTGAGCTCTGAGTAAACCCCACACATTAAAAAGCCAAACTGAACATGGATTCAGCCACCAGTCAATGTGTGGTGGCCCTCAGTGGGCCCAGGGAGGACAGCAAAGGTGACAAGTTCTGGGGAAGATCTGAAGGGCTGAGGAGACACCCCACAGGTGTCTCCAGTAGGTGTGGGCTTCAACACCCTCAATGCTACCCTGGGCAAAAGCTGCTAAGGAAGAGTGGAGATAAACAGTATCATTTCCATCATTTAGGCTTGAGAATAAGTGTAATTATTTCATCATGTAAGTCATAACCCCAAAGAGCTTTCCACCATACTGATTCCCCATAAAAATATTTGAAGACCTGTGCACATCTGAAGGAAGGACTTAGAACAAAAGAGGGATCCTCCTCTCTGTTTTAACAATGACTTCTGAAGAGCATTTACCATGTTTTACTTCAGAAGTACATTTCTAAACATGTACTGGTGTAAGAAGTTTCATCAAGTTTGGAGAGAAAAAAAAGTAAAAGCTTTTAACATTAGTCAAGGACACAGAGTGGTTAAAGTGGTATTTCCTTCCCCCTGTTTTAACCAGTTACTCCTGCACTCCTGCACATGATTTCAGACTACTCTGTTTTGGGAAAAGCCTAGGAAGAACCCTTTGCTGAGAAAGAAATATATTTTCAGCATTTGTGAATCTATTTCCTTGTAGTTTATTAAGTAAACTGTGCTCCTCAACCAGATCCTGGTAAATGCAATGCAAATGACGTTATTTCTGCTCCCACACTGACCATCGTGGTCTGTGGTGCTGCCTCTGGGATGGGCAGCAATCTCTCCAGGAAATTTTGCTTTCTTTAGGACACCTCATCCAGCATTCTCGTGCCAGGGTAAATTTTAGCATTTTCCAGCACCTGGAGTTGTGTTTAGAACAATCAAATAACCCTGTGGCTTTTATGGTGTCCAGCACACAGCAGTCCCCAGCTGCTGCTCTGGCCTTAGACAGACAAGCACCACGATCCCCTTCCCTTCTCCCACCTGGTTTATGTGAGGTCTTGCAGGAGGTTTGTGTCTCTACCCAGTGAACTGTGAGCTCCTTCAGCTGCTCCTGTTCCCCTCCAATCCTCTCCATACCCATCCTAGAGCAGCCCACATGCCCACCCAGGACAGTTTGCTCCATGCCTGCACTCTGGCTCCACAGCCCTTGGGAGGTTTTCCTTCAGGATGTCAGGGCACCACAAAGTGCTCCTCTCTCCTGGACTGACTTCTCAGTGGTTTCCTTAACTAACACCAGTTTTACAGAGAACTTAATGAGCAGCTAACCCAGATAACAGAGTGGGGGCAGAGGGTCATGGGAAAGAGCAAAGATGGTCAGGAAGCAACAAACATGGAGAGAGGGAGGGCAGGCACAGAATGGAGGGAAACGCTCAGCAGCCTTACAGACAGAACGGTGACAGGGAATGCAGTGGGAGCTGGAAGGGCTCCTGTGTTACCTCATCTGGGTCAAGGGAGCCAATATCTCCCTCAACTGACATATTCTCTCAAGACTAAGGAAAGGAAGGTTTTGGTGTTTCTTCTTCATTCTGTGATGCCTTTTTTTCTATTCAGGAGCTTCAGTGGTTTAATTTTTGTTTTTCTTTTCTTTTTTTTTTTTTTCTTTAATTACCTTGATCTTGCTTTCCCATTCCCCATTTGGTCACTGCCTGAACAGGAATGAATTCCCAGTCTCCAAAGCCCATATGTGATTTCTATGGAGTGATCCCAAATTACCTAATCTCAGCTCATATGCCAGTGCACATTCACAGTTTAACATCTTTTTTTTCCTTGGAATTGGGCACAGGAACTGCTAGTTGGCTCAGATGTAAAAATAATACTCAAAACACCGAGGCCAAACCCTGCACAATAAGTCTACATATGTGATTGGGCACTAACAAGCAAGTAAGAAAATGATCTATTTAAAGACTCACTTCTGATTTAGACATTGCTTTGAAGCAGTGAGAGTAGCCAGCAGAGTCTGGTCTCCATCACAATTTTTCAAATATAAAAATTAAAAAATGATTGTAATTATGTATTCTGAAAGCTGGATGGGGCCATGCTACACTGAAGCATATTTTCCAATGTAATTAAGGCTTTCAGCTGATTCCTTCTGACTGCAATTGTTATTTCAAATGTGAATTAATAAATCATGTCCATCTAGTTAAGAATTAAAATCAGTCTCAAGTATTCCTGCTTAGACCAGCAAACTTAAAGAGAGGGAGGGATGAACACTCCCAAGGAATTCTCAGTGGAAAAAAAAAGAAAAGAAAAAATAGGGAAAGTAAAAGAAAGGGCCTCATCTTATTTAGGGTTTTCCAGGCATCTAAGAAACACACAGGATGAAGTTACATGACTCACACATATGGAAGCATTTTTCTAGCTTTATACCAAGACAATATGCAAATAGTCTACCCCTACTTTCACTCATGACTGGCTGCAAATACAAAATTCAAGCTGAATAATGTTAACTGCCCACATGCTCTGCTCTAAAGGATCCTCAAGGGCTTCTGGTCTCCTGTGGTATCCACAGAGCACTTTAGCTATCACAGTGAATTAGTGTAAGGCCTGGTAATGCACCTTTAAGTATGTGAGCCCTTTTAAGGCACTTAGAGGTCAAGTCTGTGGCTATATAAAGTACAACCTTTGGAACATTTATTTTCACTTGCCCATCCAGAGGCTCGGATGGCACGCAAAGGCGGTGTTTAATTTCATAAGAGCCCTTCAGATTCTAAATTGTCAGAGGCATCAGCTGGCTCTGATAGCCAACCAAAGTTTACAGTAATGTAATAAAGCAAGGTAAATATTGGCGATCAGGCAGTGGCTGTGCAGGGCAGGAGGAATCGCCATTGTGAGACAAAGTTGTCATTTTGCAAAGGGACCTCTAAAGAGCAAGGCACGAGGCAGAGCAAGTCCAGATGGGCTTCTTGCCTGGAACATAAACACAGACACTCTGCTCAGCCTCTTCCACATTTCTCAGCTAGCCCAGACCATGAACAGTAGCTCCCGATGTGCCATCAATCAAAAATTCCCTGTGACTAAAGAATTCCCATGCAAACATTGAGTGTTTCTACAGACATCATGACCAAGAGAAGCCCAAGGAGAAGTTACTGAAAATAAAAAGGGCCCACAAGAAAGGAACTGTAGATATCAAAGCTAAAGTTATTTTACACTATTCCCTCAATGAGATGGTGCATCACATAAACAAAGCATTGCTTGATCACAGACTCACTTTATAAGAGAGCAGAGTTTTACTCTGAATATTGAAGCAGCATTTTTTTCCCTGAGAGTTAAAATGAAGTGTGAAAGGCACAGGATGTCCCTGCTGTGAGATAACAGGAGCTGCCATGTGTGCCTGGACACACCTGAGCTTCCAGAGCCGGACAGCTCTGAGCGCTGCCGGGCCAGCCCCACTCCTGGCAGTGGAACTCTGTCTTTTCCTCTTCTGCTGGGAGGGCCCTGGGCCCTTTGGAGAACAATCCAGCTTTGCTCCAAACCCAGCCACTCCCCTCTAGCACTGGCTTCCTGTGCAGTTTATTCCATACCTGATTTTGGTGAGTCCTGGTAGGCCAATGTATAAAATAAAAACATATATAAAAAGCAAATAAAAGGAGGGGCTCTCTGTACTTGTGGCTGTGTGGGACATGAGCAGAAACACTCAGACAAGCCCCTGTCAAACAGAGGGCAGTGCCCTGTGTCAGCTGTTTTGTTACCTTTTGAGGAGCAATTCACTGGGCAGTGAGAGTTTACTGAGCAGATCTGTGGGCATGTGCCAGAGGTACCAGAGCAAAGCTGCTTTCTTGTGTATTTTTTAGTGCGTCTCAGTCTCTTTATTTAGTTCATGTTATTTATTTATTTACAAGTATGAAACAGGACTTTATCTGTTGATACTTAAAAGGAAGATGAAGAGTTAGGAATCTGGTCTTATTGATCTGGATATCTGTAATGCAAATGAACAAATAACACCCAGAAAGGATGTTTGTTGGTTAATGCCATGTACTCAGTTATTGTGTGCTGATCCCAATCAATGCACTACAGAGTTTGTACAGACTCCTCAGCTGCTCCATCACACAGGAGGTGGCTGGCTGGGAGATGGTGCAATTTTGAAGTTTTGTTCATTACTGAGTGCTTGTCCTTGCCCTGAAAGCTCCCTGTGTCAGGCATGATTTCTGTGACTTGCTGATTCGCAGGATGAGGCTTGCTGTGAAAGCCACACACTGTTCTCTCAGCACTTCAGAAGAGAAGCTTGGAAGCTTTTCTACCTACCTACAAACAAAACCATTCTCCCAAAGTTACTCCAAAGGCTGATGTGAGGATGCTCAGTACCCTTGCATAGTCAAACTGTTATTCAGTTTGCTGAGTGCCACTCCTGTCAAGGACAAGAAATACATTCCTGACTCCATTCACTGGCTTTAACACTATGAAATGACATGAAACAAACTGTTTCATGTCAAGAAGCCCTAAAAAAATAAAAAGGTTGAAAGGAAAGGAAGGACAGTGGAAGAAATGCATTTAAATCAAGAGGGGAGAAAAACTGCTGCACCCTCACCCTTCTTGTTCAAGATAATGCCCAGTGGAAATTGGAAATTGTCACACCACCACATGGAATAACAGTGGCCAAATCAGTCTCCGGTTAGCACAGAGCCCAGGGGCCACTGCAAGACAGTGCTGCAAACACACAAAAGCTCTCACTACTACACGTGTGCAAAATTCATGAGGACAAATACCCCATCAGCTGTGGGCAGTGCCTGTGCCTTGCAGCAGAGCCAGGATATTCACTGCCTACCGTGGCTCCCTCTCCGAGGCAGGGAAGCAGCCGTGCCAAGCCTCGAGCGACAGCGTAATGACATTAATTTTCCAGGCACGCTGATGACAGCTCTGTGAAGGCTGGAATTTGAGTAATGCAGGTTGCACTGCCATTGTCCTGTCTCGGTGCAGAGGGGTCAAACTCTGGAGGCTGCTTTGTGTGCAAGGAGCAGAGCTCAGCCCAAAGCACTCCCTGGAAAAACCCGGCGGAAAAGGAACGAGACGCTGCAGAAAACACGGCGGCTTTGTGGGACTGCTGAAAGGTGTCACAGCTGACTAGTAGCGACATGTCCCTAACACAGGGACAGGACAGTCCTTGTCCCTGCTGCAGCTCACAGCTGATAGTTGTGAGATTGTCTGGCTTACACAGGAATGAATGTTTTGGTTCAGCCCAGGCATGTTTTGCAGCATTGCTCACTGAGCTCCTGACCTTTCCAGGCAACCCCTGCAACAAACTGACCAATAGGTATTTGGCTGATGGACAAAAATAGTCACATATTCTTGCCTATCTCCACTTTTCCCTTATCCCATTCCAAGCTCCATGGAAGCTTTCTCCCTAATATAGCCTCCTGGTAACTCCCTGTAGTCTGTCATCGCTCACAAAAAGCACACGAGACACTTTGTTGATCTTTCCCACTCCGAGTTCAAACCCCCCTGGTAACAGCAACACTGTCCAGAGCAATTGTTAATCCTCCCAGTTAAACCTGCAAAGCTCAAGGATGGCCAGTTAAGCTGCCTGCCCAGCAGGAATGAGAGATTTAGCTCAAAAGTCACCCATGATGCAGAACCAGTGAGCCAGGACAAGTCTGAAAAACTGCGACTTTATTCCTCTTTTTGCTTTAAGAACCCACCGCTGCACAATATTAGCAACACCTTCAGCTTCCTCCCACAGCCATAAGTATCAGAGGGGTTAAACCCCACAGCATCTCCCCTAAACAGCACCAGAGCAGGACAGGTTCAGCTGGTAGAGAACAGCATAAGTTCCCTCAGCTCAGGACTACCTAGAGTGACCTGGAAATCAGGGTTGCAGCAGGACAGAGCTGCCTTGGCCATGGCAACACGGAATTTGCTTGGTCATTACAGCTCCTATGGATTCTGGCAGCACAGAGCTACAGCCCAGGAGAGAGATGTGCAAGGCTTTGCTGATTGCCATCTGCTGCAGAGGGAGACACTGAAGACTGCTCAGCTACTGCTTCATATCCTGAGCAGATGCTCTACAAAAGAGAAAATGTCTCCAGCTTGCAGAGAAATGTGCCTGACATTCTCTCCAAACCTGGACCACAGCAGTTACTGACCACATGGCACAGGATTGGAAGGTTTGAAGTTTAGCCAAATGAGGACATTCTTGGCTTTACATTGAGCCTTTAAGAACTACCAGGTGAATCTTCCTGGGCAAGGTAAGGAGCGATCCAGGAGCTGTACTTACAGCAGGCGAAAGCAAGTTCCACAGGAAAGATTTTCACAGTTCTCAATGTATGTTGCAAACCATCCTGCATTGCTGGTAGGTATATATGTTACATTTGATCATTCAATTGGTTCTTCCTTGCCTATCTCTTCCACTGCTGTACAAGCCAGCAAGGTGAGACATGTCCCAGTGTCCCTTTAAAAGTGACAATTACCTTCAATTAACATAAAAGCTATGAAACAAGCTTCAAGTGCAGCAGTACACCAGTTGTCTCCACAGTCCTTCCAAAGGGATCAGAATCACAGTTTAAGCACTTTCTCAGGGCCTCTCTGGTGATGTTTTAAGGAGGTGAGACTGAATATGGGACCTGAGATCCATCCAGGAAGCAGCTGTGGAAGACAAGCAATGCTAGGCTGGAGAAGAATAAGGAGATGAAAGACCATGTTTTTGAAAAGGAAATATATCTCATGAAACCCAGCATTTGTTGGGAGAGCCACTGAAGCCAAAAGCATTTTCTCCTTTCCATGCTCCCATTCACCACAATCCCCCCTCAGATCTGCCTGCCTTATCTCGGAAAGGTTAGCTCAGGGAAAATGGAAGTGAGCAAGTGCAGATGAAGCTCCTATCCCCACATCACACAAACTCCCTCAAGCAAATCTATGAGGTTTGGGTGCTTTCCAGCCCCTGCACATCAAGAAACATGGATTAGTTTGCAAACCTTGTCATGAATGGAACCCCACAGGGCTCACACAGCTCTAATTTTAACCTGCGCCCCCATACTCTGCACAAGCACACATCCATGAGACAGAGCACCATCCATATCCCACTCTGCCTGTTTGTTCATTGCCAACAAGTAGATAAGAGTTCAATTCACTCTGATTAAAGGATTGCACTGATCGGTGAGCCAACCCTGATTTTTGCCCAACACCACTCAATCATTGTTCACTCACTGGCCCAAGCTGATCCTGGCTTTTGTGTGGGCACAAAAACACTCTCTCCTGTTTTCAGTGCTCGCTGGGATGAGAACATCCACAGCACTCAGCCATCAGCACAGACACATCCTTTATGGCATGGACCCACAGGGAAAAGGGCCCTGCAAAGGGGACTGGGAACACAGCAAGCACACTTGGTATTTGGGGAGAAAGGAACCTGCTGTGTGAGGGTGCTCCCTACACACCCACTGCCCATCCCAGCAATCCCCACAGCTGATCCTGCTGGAGCAACTGGCTCTCCCCACCCTTCCTGCCTCCACACAGGCCCCAACACTCGCAGCACCCAGGGGAGACTCACAGGAAACAAAGCTGTCACAGCCATACCCCATCTGCTTCCACGCCAAAATAACAGAGTCCTCCCCTGCCATCCGTGTTAGAGGAAAGGATGTGAACCTGTGAGCTCCTTTCACTCACAGTGCCAACCAAAATACTCCAGAGGTAATTTAAAAATATCTCCTCAGTGTGTGCAACAGGAGCAGGCTGTGCCTGAGCTGCTGTGTTTCTCTCCTCTCTGCAGCGGCCACCTGGGATGCAACCAGCATGCACTTCCTAAGCTCCAGGGGTGGCATTTGCAGCCTGCCACAGAGATGCCTGTGACAGCTCACATCTGAGGAGCTCCCTCCTGCGTTTGTTCAATGGGACAGGCAGGACACAGCCCCACAGCCCCAGCCCTCTCCTGCTGCCCAGGCACACTGCGTGGGCAGGGAGGGGAGGTGAAACAAATTCAGCCGGATGGGAGAAAATGGCAGCTTGGGATTGACAGAAAGGCCATTGCTTGGAGCTGTGGGAAATCCTGAGCCCCCAAGGAGAGCAGAAAATGGGAAACTCAGGCTCGGTTTCCAGAAATTCATATCCACAAAAATAAACCACAGAGTGACTCAGAAGAGTGTGTTTTCATACACAGGAACACTGTGCATTACCCTGCTGCCAGTAATGGCAGTGACAAAAAGGCACAAACACCAGGTCTGTTTTCCATGGACAATTGTGCAATGTGGGATTATGCAATCCCACCTGGCACAGCCCTGGCCACGTCCCTCCTGCCCTGAAGGAGCAGGTGCCCCCTTGAAAGTGCATTACATTCCATGTTTATTGTCAGTAATCACCCTTATTTCATACTCCCATATTGCTGTTTTATCCACTTGTTCTCTTGTCTTTGTTCACATAATTATAGCTTGCTTTTCTTTGTTCCCCACTAACTCTTAAACCCCCTCACATGTCCCCCCAAGGAACAAGGTGCTAACATGATGTGGCCAAGCATGGTCTTAATCAGAGTAGCCAGATTTCAAAGGGGTGGGTGCCATATCTCCCTCTCTCTACAGCACCAGAAGCCAGCTGGGAACACCACAGCCTTTACTCTGAAAGACCCACTGATACTTTTGCAATGCATAAAAATCACTCAATGTGGGACAGATGTTTTAGTCTAGAGATGATACAGCCATGCACACCTGTGCCCAGGCCACACTTGGAAGAGAAAACTGTTTCACCATGCTGAGCACTGCATCCCACGGCCTTTAGAGCAGCTTTCTAAAGCCAAATCATTCCTCAACTAATGTTTGTTCTAAGTCCAAGGAAGCAGGAAACAGCCTGTGAAGTTTGCCACAGGTCCCTAACATTTATGTGCACTGCTGCTCTTTCTCCCTGTGTGTGTTGTTAGTTTTGGAGAGCAGAAATTGTGGGGGGGGTTTGGCTGAATCTGTTTAGGATTCCTTGTTGGACAGTATTAGCACAGAGTTTCTGGGAACAATGGCAGAAGAAGGGAAGTTTCATCAGGGTGGGTAAAACAATCAGCCTGAAACAGCACTACCCTCAAGCATTTCCAACAATGGGCTCGAAGGTCTGAGGAGAGAAGGATGTTTCCAGAAGCTGTCATTTTGGCTTTTGTTCCTTTTCCCTGACCCTGTGAATCCTCTGCAATACCTGTTCTCACACAGCCACGTCCAGTGAGTGCTGCATTAGCACATCTTTCTTGGAGAGGACAGAGAGGGTAGAGATGAAAAGGCCGTTTTGGACCCATTCGTTATAACTGTGTTTTCTAAGGCAGTACATGAAACCTGTCACTGTCTCTCCTGTCATTTCCCTCCCCCTTTCCTGGTGGGTTTTTTTTTTTTCCTTTTTTTTTTTTTTTTCTGGTTGCATATCATGGCCAAGAGGCTGGATCATGATGCACTAAGGAAATATTAATTCCTTTGCTGTTGCATCTAAAAGCTAAGATGACGAATTTCTGTGCCATGCTACATTATACGGGGATAAAGGAACAAAAGGGTGAAGGACAGTGGCTGCATGGTGTCTTAATCAGATGCAGATCAGCCTAAGAGCATCAGACCATCAAATCCCTGCTCTGCAGCAATCGTGCACCTTTAGTCAGGCTCTGAATGGGCTGAGATAGATTCGGGGCTTTATTGAAAGATCATACAGGATGACTGCAAAATCCCATTACTTGTTGATTAAGTATTGATTGCCTCGGTATTAACAAGCCAGCTAATATGAAGTGACCTCTGAGGCCACTGGTTGGAGGAAAAAAAAGACAATTTACTAAAACAGGCAGGCAGATGAATAAGAGGGCTAGATCTGCTCTTGGCTTTTAGCTTCGGTTAAAATGTCACACTCGATAGTGCAGATCAATGCCCACTTTATTTCCTTGCAGCCGTCTTATTACCATCATGAGGCTGCCTCCTTTGATGCTTTTTAATGACCCTCTGAACCGCGTGCTCTGCTTACCCACTGCCTTTGACTAAAAGGAAAGGAAAAGCTTTTTTTTCCCCTTGCTGGTGATGGAGTGGCTGAGAACATGACATTGTGCCAGTATAAGTGGAGCAATGAGGTTTCTCGGGTCACCGGTGCTGCGACTCTGCTCTTTCACTCGGTTTCTAGCTTTTCTTTCTTTCTTTTCTAGATTTCAAAAAGTCTTGCTCCTTTTCATAACTTCAAAACTGGTGAGATATTAAGAGACCACCTACTGGCAACTTCTGTCCAACACTCTTATTTGTGTTTTTAAGTGCAATAAGTTTAGCAGCTCTCGTTACATTAATTCTCCTGAAAAGCACCTCACCCAATTATTTTGAACCTAATTTTTTTTTCTTGTTGCCACTTGCAAATCGAAGAATTAATTTTCATGGTGAGTAAAGAGCACTGAGGGGATACAGTTTGAGTCTCCTGAAACAAAATTGGACCACATTAAGAATATTGGAAGATCCGAGACTTTCCTCTTCAGCACATGCACAGTCTTTTAATCTAAGCTTATGTATTGAGTCAAACACAAACTACACATTAAAGAGAAGACAACAATTCTATATTCAAGATGCTCAAGTTCTGTAAAGCATTCACATAAGCATATTTAGTTCTCATTTAAGAGATGAACCTGCAAATAATTCGATGTTTTGAAGAAGTAGACAAATGCTATGGAGAATAGGGATGATTCAATACCTAATGAAAGGCATAAAGGCTGTTTGAAACTCCTGGATAAATTAAGGACATGAGGAAGAGAAGGCAAATTAGGGAAACAGCAATTCCAACAGCAAAGATTTTCTTCTCCTTGTGGAAGCCTGTAAAGCTAATGAACCAAAGTTGAACGGATGTTAATGGAGAAATCTCAGGCAGACATTTGAAGACTGGAGACTTGGGGAGGGGAAGGGAAGAGCTGAAAAATACCAAAAAAAAAAAAAAAAAAAAAGGATGACTGCAAAAACCACCAGGGTGGGTCTCAGTTTTAGACCAATAACAACAACAGGGGCAACTTCTGCTTTGTAAGTAGCCAGAGGGAAGCAACATGGTCATGGCATTGCCTGATGACACCCCCTGACCCAAATCACTGAAGAGCTGCCCACCAGTTCCAGCAGAGCAGACTGGGGTGCTGAGAACACAAAAACATCTCTTGCTTTTTTGCAGTAACAAAAGAACTCAATTCCTTTTGTGTCCTTTGCTTTAATTTCTCTCATTGCTTTAATTTCTTTCTCTCCTCCCTGCCACTCTTCCTTTTCTGTGGTTTTGTGGTAGAAACATGTACAAGAAAAATAATAAGCACCATCAGGAGGCTCTCTGGGGAGCCTGCAGAAGTTTTGGTGCTCTGCAAAGCAATGCTCACCCTCAGCTGCTGAATCAGCCACAAATACAGGATCTGGCTTCTTATTCCCTCCTTTCCCTCCTCTCTTCTTCAATGTGACAGTCTTAAAAATCAGAATAATGCGGGTAATCCTTGGAGTGTGAGACACCTTGATGGGATGACGCTGGTTATTGCTGTGTGATTATTATTTATTTAGTGCCATAAACATGCATGATGCTTAGCAGAACACAAGACACCCCTCCTGCACCAAACTGTGCAGAGCCCTGCGTAATGCAGATGGATCATTTCAAACACACACACACAGGCACACCCCTCTCCTGGCTCCTGTGCCAAGGGCTCCAGAGCTTTGGGAGATTGCTCTTTTTGGTTGGTTTTTTTTCAAATTACTCACAAAAAGTTCCTCTTTAAACTGTAAGCCCAGCTTGAAGGCTGTTGGCCAAATGGAGGCGTGTAGGGGCTCAGATCTGGAGCGGAGCCTAACAGGCTTGTCCATAAACGTATGCCTCTCCAGCATCCTGCCTGCTGCAGCTCTAATTATAAATTACCTCTGTAGACACACAGGGGTTCTAGTGAATTAAGCAAAAAATTTAGACTGGCTGATAGGAAAACAAGTTTTTGCACAGCATTCCCAATAAGAAATTATACACTTGTTATGCATTACAGTCTGTGCTCAAAATGCTATTTCAGCATTCTGGGTATTAAAAAAGGAAGCTTATGTGGTCTTGTGGTGAAAGACTGTGAAGGATTATTTAAAGTAAACTGTAGGGAAATATAAAACAAACCCAGTTAATTTATCACAACAGCGAAGATGCATAAATAAGATGTTTATGAACAACAAGGACAGTTTACCTATTATTCCAAAGAATTCATGTTTTCAGGAGCAAAATATTTTCTTTAAAGGAAAACGATGCCAGTTTTTCTCAGGTCAACATTATAAAACTCTGTATGGAAAGCAGCCTGAAAATCTTAGTTCAGTGTACTTTTCACTATTTCTAATTATAATCAAGATCTCTTGGGCCGAGTGACAGCAGAGCACAGCTTTGAAAACACTTGCCTTAGATCAAAGACAGAACCTGGTGCCCAGAGAGCTTTGGGAAGATGCAGTGGAAACACATCAGGACAAGAACTTCAGCCACAAGAATCAGCAACATTCACTGTCTCTAACAGTGTTTGTGCAGCTCAGGGCAGATGAAGTCCTGGCTGATTGCACACAATCTGTATGGATCTTTAAAACAATTTTAACAAGTGACAAACTCATACACCCTGTGCTCTAGGCTAAACTTCCTGAATGTCAAAATCACAAATGATGTCAAACCCAATAATCAGGGCCTCAATACCACCCTGATAATACATCACTTGGCTGAATCATGGGTCAGCCAGAAGTGCAAATCCTGAGAGCCCTTAAAGAAGTTTGAACCAATAGCCAACTGTGGACACTGATCCACATTGTTATGAGCACACCTTATATCAGAAGTGCCCAATTCCACCTCTGGCTTATTTGGATTTATGCCAGATTGGTGCCGTTCCTGGTTTCCCAATGGTGTCTGCAGCCTGGTATTTTTCTTTCGACATCAGCTGCCCCAGAGTTCGCCCCTCTGTCCAGCAGGTGTGGCTCTGGTCACAGTGAGCTGTGCACTCACCCCTTGTGAGAGCATTTGCTGAACACAGGACTGGGGGTGAGCTACAATAAACTCCCGAGGGGCAGTGGGCAGCACCCTGGCCTTCTCCAGACAAAGAGCATGAGCAGCACATCAAGGCTGTTCTTTTACCTGCCTGCCATTCACCTCCCTGCCTTTAAACCAACCATTGCCCATTTAATAACACAAGATGTGCTCCTGCCTTGAGAACCTAGACTTGTTCACAATCTGCGAGTTCTGCAGGGTCAGACTTTTATATTGCATTTGAGATATCGAACAGCACAGCATCTTGAGCTGTTTGGAGTCCACACATATTTTTCTCCATCCCTGGAAGTGTCCAAAGCCAAGTTAGCCAGGGCTTGGAGCAACCAGGGATAGTGGAAGATGTCCCTGCCCAGGCAGAAGGTGGAACTGGGTGAGTTTTAAAGTCCCTTCCAACCAAGACTGTTCTATGATGATACCACAACACAAGTAAAAAAGCAGGAGCTAGGAAGCAGATTTGTCTTTAAAGCTTTATGGCTCCAAGTCAGCAGGCCATTGAGACAAACTGGGGCACCTGATGGTCCCCAAATTGCTGTCTCAGGCCACATTCACAGTCACAAAATACCACTGTGTTGGTTTGCCAGCTCTTTCCAACTGAAAATCTGCTTCCTTACCCACACAGCCTGGGGAGCCACTGGATTTAACTGAAGGGAACATTCAGAAACAGGAAAGCCCAGTCAGGAGAAATGCCCTGCACACCAAACTGCTCCCGAGCCAGCCCAAGTCCACCCTAGAACAGCTCTGGTCCTTCCTAGTGGAAACCTGGGCTTCCATCCATGTTCTGTGTCACCCTCCATGGAGTGGGAACATCCTCTTTGGGTGGTGACAGTTTTTGTGACTCAGGTAGCACCTCCTGACTGGGTGTGTGCAGACATCCCCACCCACAGCAGCTGGCCAGCAAAGAGACAGAGAGAATAGACAGATCACATTTCAGTACAATGGCTGCTTCCTCAGGAATGCCAATTGCAATTTAAAAAACGGTGACAAGTGCTTCTTAGCCTGTGAACTTTCCTATTGCTGGGCTGAGTGAAATGGGGACAGTTTTCCTTTAAATTTTGCCAGTAATGATATGGTACACAAAGTGACAGACTACAGGGTTTGGGTAGAATGCTAACATTGTTCTTTTTCCCTTTTAAAGGTCATGTGCAAGAAAACCTCTCTAGTTAAATCTATCCATTTAAAATCACCATTAGGTCACAGAAAGCAGCCTCAAAATGCTAAGACTCTTCAGTGGAAAACACATGCCAGGGTCCAGCTCGTACAGAGCTGCTGCAGGAGGTGATGCTTGGCAAGGTGTGCTCCAGTTCTGCTACAAAATCCTGCATTTGCTTCCCATACCTGTTTTTAGCCTCTCAGGTGTGACCAGATTTCAGTGCACATTCCATTTTTAATAAGAAAGGAAACGAGCAGGTGTTGATGTGTGGAATAGAACTGCAACAATTCCAACTGCATTTGTCTAACGGGGATGATAACACGTTTCAACGAGGTATGCACTGAGGTATGATGAAAACAGGGCTGAAATCCTGTCCTGAATTGGGATCTTTGGAAGTATAAATTTAAGTTGCGCTTTAATTTGTTACAGCATGCTGTTGAAAAGTAACAGCATTTAGAGATTGCTGAGCAGACGCTAATGTGGTTCCAACAGACAATATTAATAATCTTGATATTCCTTAATAACACGTGTTTTCCCTTCAAAGGCTGACTGCAGAGCAAGAAGCACACAGAAACACTGACAGGGAATTCCCTTGCAATGCAGATGGCACATCCACCCCGAGTGCAGAGGGCAGGGAGCTCTCCCAGGGAATATCTGCTCCATGAGTCACACTGGATGCGCGGCTGCCGTGTCTGAGTGAAACACAGAGCTCTGACACTGCCGCTGATTAAGAAATAATTTGGTTTTTACTTCCCTGTGCAAAACATTTCAGCAACAGTAGCTGTTTCACAGAAGAAATGCTTGAAAAACCCCACCATTACTTCCAAGGAGGTTGCAAGTGTTCTGTCACCAGTGGAAACCAGATCACATTTGATCAATCAGTGTTCTCAGTCTCAGCTTATGCAAGAACGCATGAGAGAAGAGTTGGGTCAGAAGCAGATCCTCTAATCTAAGGAGTTACAAAACCCCAAAGCATTCACTGGATCCTTGGGAACAGAAATTCCAAGACGGAACAACTGCTTTGCATTTTCAAATGAAATAACATTAAATACTGTGGTGTAGCATTGTTGGGTTAGCTGGTACTGATTTTATTTATGCTCAGCAGTCATTTACTTTGGAAGCAGCCAAATTTTTTTCCAAGAGCTCTGCTGATGTGTGGATGTCCCATAATAAAAAGCACATTTCTTAGAAAGGATCAAAATTCACAACACTTTATACTCAATAGTTTTTAATTAAGTGCCACATTAATGCTGCTTACATTGCTTTTTCATCACAGACTCAACTTCCAAATGAGCTCACAGACACATTTTCAAGTATTCTCTACATTTCAGAAAATGCTCAGCTCCATCTCAGCGCCCAAAAAAAGTGTGAGTGTTTCAGAGTTGAGATCTGCTAATAAACCTGTCCCATGCATCTGGAATAACAACAAGCACACACATCACTCTATAGATTGCAAACATCTTTTAACACGGCTTCCTGGGAGTGGTGTGCTGGGATGACTGTGCTTTTCACCACTACAATATTCAAAAAGCTCAACTATCTTCTTGGACTTGCAGGCTTGCAAAACCAATCCTGTCAAAAAAAAGCTTTTTGGCTTCAATTGCTGATTATTACAACTTTAAAAGAAATACATCCCACAGAAAACAATTAACAACATCTGAAGATTCCTCTGCCTGCCTAGATGTCTTAATCTGGAAATTAATTATAAATTAAATTTATCACATACATGCAAAAAATACACATGTAGCTGCCCACCAATTTGAGATAATGCAAACATGAAGGGAAAGACTTCTGTAAAGACAACTGTGTGAAAAGCAAAAGGATTAGCTTAAAATGATTATCCCTGGAATCTGACAAACCCTACACACACCTTACTTTAGCTCAAATTTGCCCTGCCAATCAGGCTGGTAAATTATGTAACAATTTGATGCCTCTCAATAAAAGATGGCATCCTGGGTGTTAGCTTCCATTGTGGCAGTCACAAGAAATTGATGTCTATTTCCTGCCTACAGCATTTTTTATTTTTTCCTTAATTTTACTTTTTTTTTTTTTTCTCAGAGACATATTACTTTTCTTTCTCTCTTTTTAGTTTATTTTATTTTGTTTTGGTTTTTTTTTTTGTTGTTTTTTTGGGGTTTTTTTGTGAGACACTCCATATTCCTCATGCGGTGTTACTCATTTTGTTGTGACCACACTCGCAGAGAAAAAGAAATAAATAATTCTTTTCAGGGATCCAGACAAACATAATCTGTGTTGTGTTCACTTTGTTATACTTTATGTAAGAGGTGACACAAAAGCAGCAGAGCCAATGCAGGATCTCGAGATACATATGCTGTCTTTCTGCCTTACACACACCCCCAAATTTGTGACACTTGTTAAGTGGCAGCCACGTACCACGAGCATCTCATACATTTTATCTTCGTGTGTTTATGCTGATTATTAAATACGAGATGTTAAAGAGTTTTGTGAGCAAGGCAGAGGGGAATGGCTTTACTTTGGTTTGCATGGTGAAAACACAGATGAGCCAACACTCCATGAAGAGCAGCATTTCCGTGGCAGGAGCAAAGGGAGCTGCCAGGCTGGAGAGAGGGACAGCAGCACCTTGTGCTCCTGCCTGCCAGGTGCTGTGGGGGCAGAGCTGCACAGACCCCAGTGCAGCACTGCTGTGCTTTCCCTCCTTGCATCACCCAGAGACCACAACAATTAGCGGGGTTGTGCCTATCAGTTTATATATTTAAAATGAATATGGCAATTATGAATATTTCTGCTTTTTCTCCTGCCTGCTGGAGACAGTGAGTAGGTAGAGAACTCACTGCAGTGTGCCTGGAGGCTGTTGGGCATCGATTTGAGTGACCACATGTGAGGGGTAGCCAGCCTGAGTGCCAGATAGGCAGACTGCTCATGGACAGTGCACCCACAGGCAGGGAACGTGGTCAATGCACAGCTCAGGATGCCAGACCCCCCCATAGCAGGCTATTCAAAGGGAAGACATTCCTCACTGGCTTCTGCCTCTGCACATGACTCATTTTTGGTTCCTATCACCATTAAATACATTGGAGAATGGAAAAAGGCATTCCAGCCTCCATCCTCAGAGCAGCCACCACCTCCATCCTCAGCTTCCACCAAACCATCCACAAAACTAGCCTAGACTATTCTTGTGTGTGTGGTTCTGATTCTCCTCCTTTCTTCTACTTAAGGACCTTCCAATGAGAAAACAACCTTCCACTTTGACCTCTGCCAGGTTCCCCTTCCCAACCCTTCTGCAGCCCTAGGAACAGCCCCCAGATGGCACATTTGTGTGGGGAAGGGCTGCCCCCTTGAGTATGCTCTCCAGTGCACCCAGTGCGGCACCAGCATGAACGTGGAGGGTCTGCAGACACCTGAGAGAGCCACAGAGTATCCTGAGCTGGGAGGGACCCACAAGGATCATCAAAGTCCAGCTCTCAAGCAAAGAGTCCAGACTGGCATTACGAGAACCTGCTCTTACCAACTGAGCTAATCAGGAAAAAGAAACATCAAAGCCAGAGATTCCCTCCCTCTGATTCCCAATAGAAGGAGTGGATTTCATTACCTGGTCAAACCCCTGGGGCTCCAGTACCACCAGGTGTACAGGGCATATGCCCCAGAGGACAATAGGCCCACACTGCCTTTGGTGATTTTTCCCTCTATTAAGAGTAGGAAATCAGAGTTGTGTTGATTTTTTACAGGTCTTCATTCTGCACTGAGCTTGTGGCTGACTCTAAGGCCAGATCTCTCTGGTTTATGTGCTCAGCAGTCAAAATTCTCAGGATTGAAACCACTGAATGCATGTTCAACAGCAACACACCTAAAACAAATTCACTTCATTTACAGTCTTCCAAACAAATTGCACACCAGGGAAAACAGTCTCGTCCTAAGGGACATTGAGAGATATTACACTGCTCAACCTAACTTTACTCCACAACTGTGCAGAAAACAATAGGAAGATCTTGTCTTGTTATCCCTGAAGCTGGTGAGATTGTTCAACTCCTTCTGAGGGACACCTGCACCAGCAGGAGCCTTACAGGATTGGGTCTGAGATTTTGCCATTAGCAAAGCACTTGTACAATAGCAGGGGAGCTATTGAGTGATCCAAACTGTGTATTAAGTCCAAGCAAAGCCACTAAATCCTCACTATCAGCACTGCCTTCCTCACACCTGGAGACTCCAGCGCCCAGGAGTTTGATGTTGAAGGGGAAATGTCCAAACATGAGCCACCTGCAGGCTCTGAGAGGTTCAGATTTATATAAGGAGGGAGTTTTCTGTATGAGTGACTCCTCAATTTCTACTGCTTTACAATAAGCAGGCCCATCCCTTTAGTTCAGTCATCAATCTAAATGCATAATCGGGAAAATGAAGGATCTCATCTTTCCCTGTATGAGCTGTCTCTCCCAGAGCGAGGTTCAGCCAGACTTGACTCTGTCAGCCAACAACAACCCGGTTACTGCTCCAGTCCTCAGCCTCCCTCCAGGTGCCCTGGCCATTTCTCTTCACTTGTACAACTTCATATTGGCAGAAGACAGCAAGGGTTGGAGGAGACTGTTTTGGGAAAGAGAAGATAAATAGCCTAAAAAGAAGATGAGATTTTCCATTCGCCCTGAGGTAGAAGGAGGGCAGGGGAGAGTTGAAATAAGAGGAAAAAGACAGGTAGAGCTGGAGGAGAAAAATGAGATTCTGCCTGGTGTTTCATTAAACAAAACAAAAAAAAAGCAATTGGTTTGGAAAAAAAGAGAACAATTTAATTTTGTAGGCAAAAGGCTCCTGGCTTCACTTCCTAGTGGAACAATTTGGTTTTACGAGAGGAGACTTTCCAAGCCAACCGTGACTGTACATATGGCACAGCTTGATACCTGCTCTCTGTATCCTGATGGCTCAGCTACTGAATTTGTCACATTCTTTTGCTACTCTTTTTCAAGAACTGCTGTAGTGCTTTCTGCTCTTACGAGTTATTTACAGCAAATTTATGAGTCTGCAGAACTATCTGCCAAAAAGTAAAAGAGGAAAAATATAAAGTAAGCTATTACTTCAAATTATTTGTCAAGCTCCTCTTGCCAACTCTTCCAGACACAGATCAACATTTTACCACACCAAAACATATTGTCCAGGAGTGCCCTTTCAAATGCCTGTGAATGCTGCAAGATCAATCTGAGGTACAGGAGTATGGAAAAACACCATGGGAAAACAGGACCACAGCAGTTGCACCTAGGACAGAGCTTCACCAGTAACATCCCAATGAAGCAACTCCTCAGAACCCCCAGCTGCCACAGCTTCCCACTGGGATGCTGTGCTTTAGCACTAGAAAATCAACCAGAGTGGAGAGTACCTCCAGATACACTCTCAGCATTCATTTCATCCCACCACAGGTCTTTTCCTCGGGTTCTTCCTTCCACAGGCCCTGTCCCTGCACATTGTGGCACACAGAGCTGTGTTTATCTGCAGTTCTTCCCAGCCCAGCAGACCCTGGTGAGCCACTGTCCTGCCAGGAGCTCGCAGGGCATTTGACAGCACCAATATTTGTGCCTTTGTGCCCTTGTCCTACAAAAACACCCCAGACAATATATTTTTCTTGCCTTCCTGCATGATGAACAGCCACACTAGAAAGGACTTTTGCTGGGATGAGCCAAAGAAACCTTTTTTTTTATTATTAATTTACGTTTCCAGTGTCCATGTGATTGGAATAAACTGTAAATTAGGTGTTAGAGCACTGTAGTTTGGGTAGATGTGATGTTTTAGAAATGTAGCTTTAGTTTGTTATAATAGCAGCATTGCTTTGTTGTGACAATGGCAATAAATAAAGTTCCCACAATGTATAATGCTGTAACCAACCCAAACTAGTCTAACAAACAACAAATCAAGGGGAGCAATACCCACCCAGAACTTTACGTACAGAAATATTGATGATCTGTGCCTAAACTTCCCAGGTTAGAAAGTATCCATTTTTCAAGAGACCAGATGATGGTGATCTGCTCCCTCTGCTCTCTGAGGTGAATGCCAAAACAGGGCTCTTGCCATTTTCATGCACTGATAATAATTGCAAACTAGAGATATTTTCTTTTTCTCACTCTAAGTAAGTAAAGATTTCTGGCAGCTCCAGCAGCCTCGTTACTATTGCACGTTAGTCACAGTTTATTCACATCAGAAGACCAGTGGAAGGTTGAGACAGGCAGGGGACTAAAGATGGATCTCTTCTACAGTTATAAAAGGATTTCCATTTGTTAACAGCTCTGCCTATGAAGTATGCAATGACATTTTCCTACTGTGCTATTTTCATGCCTCCTGAGATGCCAGGTTATAATGCAAAACATCTGAATCATTAAATTTATACAGTTATTTAATAACCCATGTAAAATACATGGCAATGTTGCTTCTTTTAAAACATATGCACCTCATAAGAAAACAATTTCCTGCACTATGTGGTGTAGTCAGATTTCAGTATTTTCTGTCGGGCAGAAAGGGTTCAAACTTGCATCTTGTGTGCACCCAGGAGCCATGACACCCAATATCACCAAGCTGCTGCTGGCAAATCCTTTTGGAGGAAATCTACTCCCCTTTAGAGATAATAAGCCAAAAATAGAATATGCATTATATATAAACATGTAGTGGTACAAATATATAGCCAAAATAATCGCAGCTAGCAGGTAGTAATGGTGCAAAGGTGTAACACAAGCCTTGTCTAACAAAACATCAAACACATCCTTCACTCAACCAGGAGTGATTTTTCATGGCCATAGTAGAACACGTTCCCATGAACTTCTTAAGACTCACTTGGGGTCTAAAATGGAATTGGCTGAAATTCTGGTTTTGATAGTTCCTTCCTAGCTCCCATACTTGGAGATAAGTTCATTCAGTTTCAGGAGAGATGTTTCTTTAATAAGAGTGTTCAAAAGACCCCATGACAGACAACTGCTAATATGGAACATAATGAGAGGAAAATATTGCTGGCACAGCCAGGATTCAGCAGAGAGAGGGTCAATCCTGTTTATAGACTTGCTGGAGTTTTTTGGTTGGTTAAAAAGCTGACAGACTGCATTACAGCTAACATTCCCATATTGATTATACCATTTCTGAGCCTGCCCTCATTGTGACAGGAGCCACATAATTAGTTCTTTCCTTGTTAAATATTTGTAAATCATTCGTACTTTTATGGGTTACGTAACCTGGCTGGGAGCTTCCAATAATCTCCCTGTAACTTGTTAAAAAGTGGGAAAAGCTGCAGGGCCTGGTTTGTGCCCTCCCCTGAGAGTGGGGCAGCAGGAGGGAGGAACCCCTCCAGGTTCTGCAGGAGGCAGAGGGTGAGGGACAAAGTTGGTGAGAGCTGCCAGTGCTGAGCCCCAGTGAGGGTGATGGATTTATGGTGTAAATCAGGGCCCCAGTTCAGCAGGCACTTAAGCACATGTTTGAGTCTCATTGACTTTGTGGAATCAAGTGAGTGTTTAAATGCTTTCTGAACACTGATAACTGTCCAAGGGAACAAAGAGGGGAAGGGGAAAAGGATAACATAATGAAATTATAGCTTTTAGGATGGAATGGTGGAAGGTGGTTTAGAGTTATTCTAGTGAAGATAAATTGTAGAGAAGCTAAATACAAAAAAATGAGAGTTTCACAGTACAGCTAAAGAGATTGGGTTATATGAAAGTATTGTTTGAGAAACCTTTTCATCTCTTTTGAGTAAACAAATTGAATTAGAATCACAGCAAATAAAGGCAGAAGAGCTACACGTGATCTTTCCTTGCTTTTTAAGATTCCTGCTTCTTTTGCATTGTATAGATACAACGATAAGCACTTAGTTTCTTCTACGCACCATTATTAGCATTAATCAGATGGAAATGATGATGCAAGTTGGATGAAGCCCAAAAAAGGCTGAGTTCCTTCCAGGTAACCTTTCAGCAGTGAGTTCCTCAGGACTTTCTTACTGTGGCAGGGTCACAAATACCACATTACTTGAGTGGTCCTCTCCCTAAAGCAGGAGGTGCTGAGGCAAGTGAAGATACAGTGAGGAAAACCCTCCCAAACTACAAAAAGAATGAGTTTAGCAGAGGTTTTCCTGATGGGAAATTCTCACTATTCCCAGAATAACTTTTCCCTCTCAAGTATCAATGGGGAAACAAATCTTCCAGTCCACAAAGAACACCCAGATGTTGTTATTCCATACTTCCTTTTCCCTTTGTTTTTCCTTTCACACACTTTTATTTCTCACCTTTTTTTTTTTCCCTATGAAAGACAATATAAACAAATCTATAGCATCAAGAGCAATTTCCTGATGAATCTGAAGCAGATATAAGAACCTGTGGAATTCTACAGTGGCCAGGATCCAAAATTAATTCTGGATCCATTTTACTATGGCAATTATTTCTGTAATTGGCAACATCAGTGTTTTAAATCAGAGCTTGAATTTGGGGTTAAAAATCCAATTTTAGGAAAATCCCAAATGCAAACAGGCAATGGCTCCTGCCTTGGGGAAAAAAAAAAAAATCAAAGCAAAATCTCACATCCAAACACCCTCAAAGCTCCAGAATAAGATACTAACACCAAAAACCAGACCAGGCTGCTGCTAAGGTCTTTAAGGGCTGCCATCCATGCCCAATCCCTCCAGCTCTAGCACCTTTAAGCACCACTTGCTTCAGCAGCCTCCAGGAGTGGCTTTGCAAACACTGTCTCCTGCTCCACATAGGAGGGTGTTTAGATACTTGTTTCCATCAGGAAACAAAAGATACACGTGCAGTTTTCACAACTGAAAAGATAATCACGTTGCCAATGGTATAGATTTGTGCATGGTTTTCCTCCAATATTGACCTGATGTTCAGTGCAGGAAGTGATTGATACAGTTTGGAAGAACCAAAAGAATTTTTTCCTGTTTCTGCCATTCATTCTATAGGAGATACTGGAGCCTGTTCAATAAGTGTAATAAGCATAAACTCTGGCACTTACAATATTATTCACTGGATTAATATAGAGCTATAGTTATTTTAAATGCCACTTAGAAATAAATGGCTGAATCTCTTTCAAACTCAATGTATTTAGACTGAATCAATCCAAACCTTGAAATCAAATTCAGAGACTAAAATCAATATTCCTCCCGCTAATTTTGTTTGCATACACCCCCCTTGGAAAGTGCTTCAAAAGAACAAGAAAGCAAAACCACATCTCTGGGATGCCCAATCCCTTCTTGAAGGTATTTTCTTTTCCTTTCTCTTTCCTTTTTAAACCATTTCTCCAGACTTGTGGCACAGGCAATTCTCTCAGACAGTATTTTTCAGGTTTATTCTCTTTAGGTGATTTGACATCTGTACTGTTTGGTACTGACTAATTTCCAAGTCCTAGGAGACAATTTCTTAGCAGTTGCAATTCATCAAAACCCTAATGAATTCTGATGGAATTCTTGGGGACTGGTTTTCTGTCCTCTCTGTGGAAGGAGCTGCACAACACACCCTATGTATTTAAGCCACATTAAGAGACTAAATGTATTTAATCAATATTGCTCTAAAGAAACCTGAAGAGCCACATGCTAAGCCCCAACAAAACCACCCTCAGTGCTGTCACCAAAGCAGTGATCCTACAACAGAGCTGAGGGAGGCTGACTCCACGTGCCAAGGGATAACCAAAAGGGATGGAGAGCTGAGTGTGAAAAAGGAGTCAGGAAAAAGTCCAAGAGAACGATGATCTACAAACACAGAAGGGCTCAGTGTGGAATGAGATGTGAAGGATGGAGGCAGAGAAGGCTTTAGTGAGTGTTCCAGGAAAAGTACTGGTTCAGGTACCTTGTCACGTTCAAAATAACTTGAATATCTTTAGATATTTTGGAAGGAAAATGGAAAAACTAGGCACTGTACCAGCTGCTTCTTGGTTCAAAAACAACGATCAGGTTTTATTTAGATTCTCAGTCTACTTAAGCTGGTTCTCGGGGGAGTTGGGGACTTGAGCTCCGTGATTTGGGAAAACTTATGGGGAAAGAAGGAATAAAAAGGTAGTTCATAGAAGCCAGATGGGGAGGCCAAGAATCTGGCAAATATCCCTTTCCCACATTTCTTCTAGAACTCAAAATAAATCTGAATCTCTCTGACATTTGAAAAGAAGTCTGGCTATTTCTTCCCACATTATGTTTTCTTTTTGCTCGCTTTTGCACAAGGTCTTACGGGAAGCAGAGCCTGGTGCCAAAGCAATGCAAGGAAGCAAGCTGTGCTGATAATCTCAGACTGGCCCCCTTTCCTCAGGAGACATCCAGCCCAATTCCATGTACACAGGCAAGGCTCGCTGGTGTGCTCTGGCAATGTGAGGCACAAACCTCGCTGAGCTGGGCAGCACAAGGGGATTTGCAGCTGCTTTGTATCACCAGAGCGAGGAAAAGCTGCCAGAGCAAACCAGGGAATCTGGCTCCTGCAGTTTGGAGAGACTCAGCATCAGTTTGTGAACTTTCCAAATCAGGCCTCCAAATCTTCTGAGATTCACTTATCGCTGTGAAACAACCCAAATCTCTGTGGAAGAGATTTGCCATAGGACACAGGACTGTGCCCAGCTTCAGAAGCCATAGGAAATTTGATCCCATGATGGTTTCACTCTACCAAAGCACCTTGCTTTAAAAGAAGTTGTTGTTCAAAGTGCCAATGTATTTTGGACCACGTAAGTGTGACAAAATAAACATAAGTAGTAACTTCTGGTACTGAACAGACAGATTTATCCTGTGTCTGAAAGAACTAACAAAATTCAGGGCATTTCACTATGAGTGAATCTCTAATGAGGGGGTAGTAAAAATGCGTGCCTCACTGACTGTCAGGGGATATCAAATTTGCTCACTTCTGACTCAGTAATTACCCACCAAAAATGTAGATCAAGTGGTCATCACCCAAATTAGTACCTGCCAAAGATTACTTTTGGAATGGCTGTCAGCTAAGAAACAGGAAATGAGCTGCAAAATATTATTAAAACTGGAAAATAACAGCTTTAAGGTATAAGCCTCCACTCAAGCACACAATGGAGCGAGGGTAGAAAGCAGAGCCCACGCGGGGAAGAGAGCAGGGAGAGGGGCTGATGGCCGAGGACTCGGGAACAACTGCAGCAATAAAAACTGACATGTGCTGGCCCAGCATGGCAATCTTGGAATTCCTGCTGAGAAAACCAAAACTAAAGAGCAGGTCCTACCTAGGACTTGGGAGTGAGGGATTCCAGCCACTGCTCTGCCTGCCACAAGTATTTTCAGAGAGCAGCCAAAGCCTCTCCCTGCCCCAGTATCCCATCCGCAAACTGAAAATGTCTCTGTTTGGCAGAGGAGCTGTAAGAGAATTAATTTCAATAACTGGAACAAACTACAGCCCATTACAGTTATGGTAAGTGCTGTATAATGACAAAACCAAACCCAGGCCATTACCATGCTGTGAGAAGAACAAAGCAGGGCCTGGACGATTTTCCATGTTCCAGCAATACTCAGATCTGAGCCGAGGTGGTGATGATGATGACGATGACAGTAATCACCCTGTGATGCACCTTGCAGCACCAAACACTTTGCAATTAGCTGCAGGCAGCACCATGGGCTTGTCACCTGCCTCTTGTGAAGCGTGGGGACCAAGTGGCTGAAAGGGGAGAGCTCCAATAACACTTCTGTGAGCAGGACTGGCTTTTCCTTTTGCTCCTGGAACCTCAGTGCAAACCATCAGTCTTACTGCAAGGAGCCTCATGCAATATATCCACTTACCCAGGCTGGCTGGCAGCTCTGTTTTGAAAGCTTTAAATTGGGGAAGGCAAGGGAAAAAGTCTCTTTTCAGTGAGCTGCATAAATCCATCTCTCTCCCTTCTCTTTTTATTTTGGAGGGGAATATGAATAAGGTTGCCAAACCTACCGGTACCTGCACCTCTATCTCCTAATCCAGTCTACTCCTCTGCACCACAGCTGACATGTGTGCAGCCTTAACAGACTGTGAACTGTGTTAGAACTCCAGGGCTGGCTATCACTGGACAGCCGAGGTCAGAGTTAGGCATTTGTTCCCACACCCTGTGGGAGGGCTCTCAGCAGAACACTTGGAAATAGCAAGGCTTTGAAAATAAATCTGTATGTTAAACAAAGACAGCCAAAGATGGAAACAAAAGGGTAGAAATAAATTGTTGATTGCTAGCTTGCTAAAAGGCTCACCATGAAGTGCTTCAGCAGTCAGTATTAGGACTGGGGATGTTTAATATATTCATTAGCGTTCTGGAAAAGAGAGGGGAAGGTGACAAAATTTGCACAGGGCGCAAAAATATTTAGGTTACTCGTGATTACAAAAGATTAGAAAAGCTAGACAGATGCGCAGCGTGAAGACAGATGAAATCCACTGTTCATAAATGCAAGGGAATGCATATTTGAATGAATAATTTTCAAAATTCATGGACAAGGATACGTTGTAAATTAACCAACCACTTGGGAAAAAGAGAGGAAGGAGAAAACACGTGCCACTCTGGACAACTCAACGAGAAAGCTGAAGAATTGGGAGCAGCAGTCAAAAAAAGTAAATACATTGTTGGGCTGCATAAAGAACAGGATAGGAATTAATACTAAATTACCACATCACTGAGTAACTGGACAGCGTATCTGAAATGCTGTACCAAGCTGCAATCACCTCACCCAGAAAAACCATAAAGCTGAAATAGGAAGGAGCAACAAAAATGATTAGTGACAGAAGAAAGGACTGTGAAGATTGGGGCTGCTTAGTTTATTGAAGACAAATAAAAAGGGGACATGAGAGAGTTAATGAAAGTTACAGAGAAGATCAATTGCCTGGTCCTAGAGGCCTCCCCTCCTAATGCAACAACGCTGAAAAACAACATCTTTAAAAACCAATAAGGGAAATATTATTTTACACAGTTCATAATTAACCTATGGAACTGATTGCCACAAGATATCCTTCTGGCTAAGGACTTAATATGATATAAAATAGTTTAATTTAGATGCTTATGTGAATAATGAGGACATCCCAGCCAGGATTAAGATAAATATCTCAGAAAGGCTGAAACCCCTAATGCTTTGTGACAGAAATGAACCATGGGCTGATGGAGGTTGGAGAGAAGCATCCTCTTTGGGCGATAAAAAAATGTCTGTGTCTTCCCTTGAGCAATCTGGTGCTGAGCATTCCCGAAAGCTGCGGTTGGAGCTGGACAGACTGACAGTGCAGTCTCATCAGGCACATCTAAAACAACAGCCCTTTGTGCTGACCTGAAGTTGGCACCTCCACTGTCCTCACTGGGCCAGGATTTCAGACTTGGATTTTGGAAATCAGTGCTGTTTGCTATGGTGGCAAGGGAAGGAAAATTTTGGATATAACACTGAGAGACTTAAACAGTTTATTAAAACAACACTGAGAGCAAAATAGTACCAAATGTAGTGCACACTTGAGAGTGGGGAAAATGGTGTTTTCTATTTCATGCCACCAAACCTGTCCAGGTTTTCTAATTTGTTTACCATGCTCATTTTGTTTCGTACATTAGAGCCTCCTGTTAACAGAAAAATACAAGTAAAGCTCCACAATCAGCTACTGTGTCAGAATCCCGGCAGATTTCAGTGCACCTATCCCAGCATCTGAGAGCAAACGGGAGGGGGAAAAAGTTTAAAAATTATAGAGGAAAAAAGCTGTTGCCACCTAAATCCCTCTGAATGGAACTTGATCTCTTAGGTACATTTGCAAAATGAGATGTGGAGCTTTGTAGTAGCCTTCTGTAGAAATTACTTTGTTCAAAACATGGCCCACCCAAGTACAAACAGGTTTTTCCCCCCCTTACAGCTACCAGTTAAGACAGTGTCTGCAGTACAGACCTAAATCTGAATCAATGATTAATATGTAAACAGAATTTGACTTGCTCTTCTTCTTTTGTGCTTATCGCCAAGATACAATCTGGCACAACAGTTTTGTTTGACAGACAGCCCTGGCCTATGCTTGTCAACTAGCCAATATAAAATAACATTATTACTGTATAATCTCGAATTAGGCTGTAAAATATTTCAATTGTGTGACACACATGATGAGAAGATTTTAGAGTTCTCGCATGTTTACATAATTAGCACTGCATATTTGTTAAATTAAGGTATCACTATCACCTTTATTACCATATCCCTCCTCCTCCACTGCAGTGTCTGTGTCTTGTGTAACCTCACATGTCTTAACTTTTCAAAGGCAACAGAAAAAGGAGCCTGTGTCTCTGTGAGGATTCTCCTGCTTCTGTGCAATTCTAATAAAAGGTATCAGAATACCCACCCTTTTTCACAGCGCTTCAAAAAAATAGCTGCTGAGGTGCAACTCAAGTAAGGAAAAGAAAGCACAAGAGGGAAATGGCCTCAAAGACCTGACTTCAGGTGTATTTAATCCTTCCACTACTGGTTTAAAAGTATTAAGTAGCCATAGGCTATCCCTGGGTAGAAAGACGGTTCAGTGACATCCCTTTTGTAAATATGTAGCTGCTCAGCCTCCTCCTAAACTCCACATTGAAGTCTGCTGCTTTTTCAGATTAATTCAGTTTGAATACTGCTGACTGTCTGTCACTACAGTCATATGTCACTGGTAGCAGCTCAGAAAGCCTAACCCCCTTCTCTAATGTCATTGCACACAATTCATTTTTAAATGTGGTGTAATAGTTTAGGAATACCAGTAAAACAGTGGGGGGAAAGGCATTTTCAATTTAAGGGGTGTGTAAGGCAGTTTACAACACTGTAGTAGATGAGCCAAACATGTTTCCTTGAGAGGGGCACATATGGTACAGGTGAGACTTGCAAAAATATTGTTCCAATAATTACCAAGATCATTAATAAGAGTGTGGTAGTTTCAAACCATGTGGCACAGAATTACCAATAATGCTATTTAATTGGAGGGGGGTTTTTCTTAAGGAGCTAGGAACTGCCTAGAACAAAAATATCTAAATTCCCCCCAGAATAACCAGAGCCACAAAACCAGGCTTGGATTCTGTTTATCCCACCAGCTTTGGCTCAGGATACTCCGACTCTGGCTGCAGAGAAGGTGACAAAGGTTTGGCTCTGGGGCTCTGACCAGGCCCTGCTTCTACAGAGGCACCCTTGGCTCTCAATTTACACTCTAAACATATTTGAGACATGGACACAAAATGAAATCTGGATGTGTTCTGCCCCCAGCTGTGCCGACCATCTCCCCCCTTCAGCTTCACTCATGTCAAGGAGGTGGAGAAATAAATGGCAGAATGGGGCCCTCACAAAACAGGCTGGCTCTGTTCACAACAAACATGCAGCACGAGCAGTAACCCCACCAAAGAGCTTCCTAAATGTGGCCTGAGCTTTCCCAAAACTTCAGCTTTCTGATTTAATTCCAAGTGCAATAATAAACACACTCCTCTGTTTACAGCTCCATAAATAGTGCCTTGTGTTTTCTGAAACAATGCAGCTCTGGGCTGTCTCTGTGATCGTTTATTTTATATCATCCTTAAGTTGCCATTTATTTACATTTCTGGAAACAGCTACCCCATGAAACAAATGGCCTGTTTTGTTAAGTCATGGTCAAGGATGTTTCCTTCAACTTATCACATCTAGAAATGCCACAGACAGAAATGCTTTCAGGCTATTTGCTAAGAAAACTAGCATAAGCTCCTTATCAGAAAATATTACATTTCCCCGAAAGGTGAACTGTTCTGTCAGTTTTTCAGGCCATGTGAAATTCCTTCTCTGCTCTGACAGGTCACTGAACAGAAGTTGATGGCACAGTGGTTGCCCAGGAGGCCAGGCAGAGCCTTCAGCCCCACATGGCTGCAGGTAGTGGCACAGATGCAGGAAGCCTCTCCCTGACACATCCAGCCTGGGGGGCATATTCTGGGCTGGGGGATTCTGTGGTTTGCTTGGGGTTGGCTCAGGACTTCCTCCCTCCCTTTCACTCTTAGGATGCCTCCAGAAGCCAGGCACATGCAGTGCTGTGTGTGCCAGCCTCTTCTGTTCATGTCCCAGAAGCGGCAGCCAGAATCAGCTCCTTTGAGGCCTCACAAATCCCCATCTCTTCAAATTCACAAGAAACCAGAAGAGAGTTACATCTCTGTTTCTGGGTTTTAGAGGGTCCTTTGGTTTTTCATCCTACTGAACCCAAAATATTGGCAGCTTCAGACCGGCAAGTCTAAGTTTAAGGGGCAACACAAAGTTCAGGCAGTGTCGTTGCTTTCCTCAACCAAAGCAGCTGATTTCCAGGTTGCTCATGTCCCTAAGAGCTGAGGAACCAAGATCAACACTGTACATGCTTTGCTTTATACATATTTACATTAAACTTATAAACCTTCAGTGTCCACAATGAAGGTGAAAGCTGCAGCTGGCAAACTCCTCTGATTTTGAGGTGTTTTACAAAGTGCAGCTGAGGAAGCTGCCCCACCAAATCCCGCTGCACTGGCACACACAGCTATGTGACAACACACACCATACAGGCACAGCTGAGTCAAGCAGGTTTCCCTTATGTGCTGGCAGGAATCTGCCAGGTGCAAAGTTCAACATACAGACACACCATGGACATTAACAGACAAGGAGAAATCCAAAGGAACAACAGGGGAGACTCACTTTTTTCCACCCAGAGAAACTCCTGGTTTTAATCTTTTCAATTTGATTTTTTTTTTTTTCTTCCTTTCTGTCTGTTCAAGTTCAAAACTCATTCATTCTCTTTTCAGGAGAGTATTTTCACTGTGTGCTGATGAGGGGCAGTAGCACATAAAGTTTGAAATAAAACTTTACTAGCTGCCATCCTTTGGTTCATGTGATTCTTCCCACCCTGCCGTTTCTGTCAGGTGTTATCCACACACTGTTCAGGATTTCTGCTGGAGAGAAGCAGCACTGCTGGGCATAGGTACATTCCCTCCTCTCTGCATTATCACCAGCTGATCTTATCGACTTATTACAATTTATAAAGAAATAGATGGCCTCGTGCTCCAGCCCCACTCCAGAAGGAGTGGCCATTAAAACACCCATCATTCTCCTCCTCCTCTGCAGACTGAGGAAAGGCAGCCCTGTGACAGGAACTGTCATGGAGCTGGTGGATTCCAGGCTGACAACTTCCAAAATCACAGACAATTCATGTTTAAATAGGGCCCTCATTTGCCTTGCTGGGGCTCAGCAGCATCAGAGAGACCTTGTCTAGGTCACAGACAACAGGAGAAAGGCAATTTTGCAGTTTTGTTAAAATTTGCCTTCTTTCATCTCCCATCCCTATTTCAGGAGAGCAACAAACACTCTCTGTATAAGTGTCCACTACAAAATGGGAATTAAAGAGCCTAGTGTTTATAGCAGCACTACTATTTGATGCCAAAAATAAGTCTGATGTTTCTATTCAGGAATAGGAAATAACACTCTGAACAGGCAAGTCACTCCCCAATGGACTTTCTTTGAATTTTCTCCAAAGGCTATTTCCTTTTCCTAAATGTGGGAAATACTTCCTGTCTGTGAAGCAGCCCAACTCAAATGCTGAGCTGAAAATTAATAAAACAAACAAAAAGAAAACAAACAAAAGGACCTTTGTTCTGGAAAGAAATGGCACCGGCTCTGTTCAGGAAGCATAAAGAAACCCAACGGATGAGAGAATACACAAATCCTAAATAGGTTTCATGTAAGATGATTAAAAGTGCTTCCTTTGCTGTATATTTGGCAACACATGAAATCTGAGTCAGAGACATATCCCTTTCCTTCCAGTGCTGCTGCTTGCACTTCATGAATAAGTAAATGATTAAGAACACTTCAGATTTGGCATTATCAGACACATTACCTGGCTCGTGTTGTTTCAATCACAGCCCCGGCTCTGACCAGTGCAGGGGCTCTCGGTGTCTCTGAGCTTGGCTCAGCTCCAGTGAGGAGCAGGAGGCATTTCAGAGTCCCCCAAATTCCAGGCTGCACCTGAGCTGTATGGATTTACAGCCCCCCACCTTCAACAGAGACGTTCCTCACTCAATTCCAAGCTGGATCCATCCACACTCAGCACCCCAGGGCTTGTTTGTGCTTGTTGTCTGCACGTACAGCACAGCACCAGTGATCCCAATTTTCCAATCTAAAACCTGGACATTTCCAAAAAAGGCTCACAGAAGTTGCCATACACGGATGTATATCATGGATGAAAAAAATACCTTTTTACAACATCTATAAAACTGTGATTATAATAAATGTCTGCTTAATTAATACATCAGGACATAAAGCCATTTATTCTCCTCTCATTTGCTATCATTCTCCCTGTTCAGATTTAATAATGCAAAAAGGTTGCTCAGATGCCAAACGGTAAAAATAATAAAAATACATTTATCATTGATCTGAAAAGCAGAAATGCCTGGCAGTACTTCTGGCACAGAGAACGCTGCCAAATTTTCTTAACTGAAATCCAAATAACATTCCACCAAAAAATCTTCAAAACATACCAGGAAATATATATGATGTGCTAGATAAAGCAGTCTGAGAAATGCACAGAGCACAGTGAAACAGGTGCCCAGAATAACCATTATTACAATATGTACATTAAGGAGGGGGGGAAAAGGGGTAGAGGGAGAAAAAGAGAGAGAGGAAAAAAAGCTTTCAAAATGGTTAAATTCATGAGGGCTACAGAGCCTCAAATTGAAATTATCTCACTCTGCACTGATAAATAAAGTGGCTCTGGTACCTAAATCATGACACTAACTATACGTTTCGATTTTTTTAAGTAGTGATTAGGTGGATACTCAGGGGAACCTACTAGCCTTCACAGAGATAACAGACTCAACTTAATATCAACTTAAAAAGAGACTTGAATTCTAACCAATCTCATGTAATGAATTGAAATTCTATAGCTTTCAGAGGGGGGAAAAAAAAAGATAAAAAAGCGATGTGGCTCCATTCTCTAACTTGCTGTCAGGAAATATAATTTGTGCTCTCGGTGATTCACCTAGCTCATATGCAGCATGCAAATTTATTTCCCTAATAATCAGACCTGGAGATTGCCCAAGAGGATTAATAGCATCATTCCTTATGACCGCCAGGATATTATGCACCTCTGACATGGAAAAATTGTGTTAGTTCTACAGAGAAAACGCAAGGATATTTGTCCTGCTAGACAATATAATAGGCTGGTGCATCATCAGATTACAATGTCATTTCAAAAACCTTGAATACAAATAATGTACAGTGGGGGAAATGTTGGTACAACCTCCCTTAATTCAGTAGCCTTGAATTCACATGTATTTTTTTGCCTCTGCTTTTTTATTCTTCTCCCCATTATAGTGTGTAGAACACAGCTAGGAAAAGGCAAAGGTATTTTATATTAAACCCATCTCTTTTTGTTTGTTCTTATGTTATTCTTTGAGAATAGCCTATATGGACACTGCAGGATAAAATAACATAAAATCCACAGCTTCCAATTTTTCAAAGAGCTGAATACACCCACAGCCCCAGTACACTGTATTCCATATGTGAATACAGAGCAATTTATTTGCACAATTGCTTAATTTTGATTCGCAAGTCAAAGCAACGCGTTCTGCAGGCTCTGGCATTCACACAGGAAGAATTTTAATTTTTCAAATCTTTTTTAAACGAGTTGGTCAGGAAATTTTCTTAAAAAAAAAAAAAAAAGAAAAAAAAGAAAAGGGAATGTTTCCCGCTGTACTTTAGACCAAAGAACACCGCCTCAGAGACAAGACAAAATTTCATTATTATGCGCATGGGAGCAATAAGATTAGCTCCTATTGCTGCCCCTAAGGTGGAGCAGCAGGAGGAACCAATGGGACGATGCTAATGTGTATGTTAATAGTATTCTCCTCCAAGAAGTTGGGATAATTAAACATGTACCATCTCTTTAAGACAGAACTGCACACATTTTCTTCGGATGGGTGTTTACAAGATTTCCAATTTCAGGTCACAGCCATTTCTGAGATTGCTTAAGAAAGAGATGGGAATAACTTATCTTATTCATGTATTCAAAGAACCTTATAAAATGTGCAAAACATAACAGTTTTAAGGGGCAAAACATGCATCTTGCCTTGACAGACCTGCTTTGTTATGTGTAGTGTTGTACACTGACCTAATATATTGAACATTTTAAGCTAATATACCTTGTAGGAACCAGCCTTTAATGTGATGGATTTTATAGTATCTCATTAGGGTGTGTTTATATAACCTGATACTAAACACATTTTCAGATTCATGTTCCTTATTAAAATTGTGAGCTGTATTGATTTTTAGTTGAACAGCAACAGAGACATTTTAATATTAGGAAAGGCTGCTCTGAAGTTATTTTCACAGATCACAACTACTGTGACACAAACAGTGCACATATCTCTCATCTTTCTTTACAGCCTCAATTAGAAGAATCAGGATGTGTTACCCCACCTGCTTTTCTATTGGTTGAGCAATTCTCTGCCTCCGTTTACAACGCCAAAAAGCATTTTTATTCATTGCTTTGGGGGGGTGTTATTTTTAAATATACATTCGTGACAAGCTCCCAAACAGTATTTATATTTTTCCTTCTAAAGAACCGTGTGTTTTTAAAAACAAAATACCTTAATGCATCTGCTTTTCAAGTTTCCATAACAAACTGAGCAGCTACAGCAGTGTTTACTCTGATACAGCACACACAGAAACTTACCATTCCGAGCAATGTACAAAAAATAATGACTTTCCCATCCTAATGTCTCCATTTTGTAAACCAGTCTTCAAAGGTAAATCTAATGTCAGCAATAGAGTGGCTCCAATATTTCTCTGAGGAGTCACAGGGAAATAATGATCTTTGAGGCACTGTAAATAGTTTAAATTATTGGAAGGTCCTTGTAAGAAATGAAATACGAGGATTAAAAAAAAAAAAAACAAACTCGATTTCTCTATTGTGAAGTTAGGGCATTTGGAGGGAGCCCAAATTTTAAACGCAAATATTTAGAGAGAGAAATTATCGCTTCTGAGACAAGCAAATCATACACTTATTCCTGACTCTTATTGATTTAATGAACTGCTTGTTAATAGAACGCCGCTTGGAGAAACAAAGAACAGCCGTGGAAGAGTGAGTGTTCCTTACATTCCTGCAGTTTTAAAAACCAACCTCTAAGTCTTCAGCAGGGAAAAGGCTGGAAATTAAATTGCAGCACATAGGAACCACCAGATTTAATAGAGCCACTTGTGCCATTTAACCACACCTGTTACTTGTGCTACAGCATGCAGAAGCAGTTCAGGAATCTCCAGTAAATTGGTATATTTGGCCTAAGAAGTTTTAGGTCTGAACTGGGTCTCAAAAAGTAGATTTCCTTTAATTTTGCCCCTGGCATGCTATTCATTATTAAACATTAAAGTTGTGTCAATTACTTACTTCCATAGTTGATTATTATCCTGGTTATTCTACCAGCTAATCAACGCTTCTCTAACACATGTCTAGCGGTGACTTTGAATTGATGTACAGAATATAATTATTTGTGCAAATTTCTTTTGTTTCTTGTTAACCACTGAAATTGGTTAATTACTTTAATCCCCACAACCCCTCAAAAAGAAAGTATCTTGATTTACCAATTTATTTTTAATCAATATTAGGTTGAGCTTTGAAAGCTGACTATTCAGCTAACGTAAGACACTGCAATGAGAGAAAAAAAAAAAACTTTATTTTCTACATGTTCTTTAAAGCAGAATGAAAACACCTTCATCTGAAAGACTTTGGTAGCTTTATCAGATCCAAGGCTCTTCCTTTGAGGTGTAATTATTTTACCATTATTACAAGCGAGGCTTTTAACAGAACAGTCATTCCCTCTATTTAAGCAGTAAGTTTTATAATTTATTACAGCTCTTTGGTCATCAACTCGCTATACAAACAGTCGGTCACCAGTGACCAATTACATTAAGGTTAAGCAACATAACTTTAAATTAGAAATAAGCTAATGTATCTTCATCAAGGGCCTGCTGTGTTTTCAGTGCTGTTTATGAGATGATACTAAATGTGGATATGGAGCACGCTCACTGGGACCAATTCCTATCGGCCTGAAAATGGAAAAGTCTTGAGCCTGCTCAGGTCCAGAGCTAATTAATGGGATAACATCTGCTTTACGTATTCTGCTGGAGTAATTTCTATCAACTTCACTGGGAAGATGCATGGGAAACTATCAGAGAAATAAGTATCTATGCTGAACCATATTAATCTGTAGTGAGTCTGGAAATAGGAATTTCAATTCTCCTATTATCCTAGGGATGGGCAGAGGGGGAGGACGAGGGCACAGGGCTTGTTTCTCGGCTGATCCAATTTCTGTGTTTGTAACAGATTGAGTTCTGTTTGCATGCATACACTTGCACACACAGCAACTGCGCGGGGCTGGCTTTGTCTCTGGGCTGGGGGGTTTTAAAGGACAATGCAGCAGCTGAAGATGACCACGCTCCTCATGCAACAACCAGCTTTATAAAGGGAGGTGCTCAAGTGGTTTTATTGCATTACTTAAAACCACAGCAGGAATAGCTAAAGAAAAAAATACAGTACTGTAAAGCAGGCTGCAGAAGCGATAAGACACTTATTTCATTTTATCAGCCTGTGGACAAGGTACAGGGGTAAAGAGCCAGGCACCAAATAAGTAAGACACGAAGGGAACACGGGTCGCCACAAAAAAACCCCAAAACTAAACAAAAACCCCAACAAACAAATAAACACAAACAAACAAAAAAATCCACAAAAAATGCCACCAAAAAACAAACAACCAATCACCCAAACCTCCTACTGAAACCCCGTCGACTTCCAAATTCAGGCTCACTTTCACCTGAATTTCATCACTTTTTCCAAAAATCACTGGGCAATTTTAACTATAGCAAGGTACTTAAAACTGCATTTTGCTTGTGAGTTTTCCTGGTGAAGTCCTGTAGGGCAGAGAATCTGACTGCTGAGGAGAGACATTACATTTTTATGCATGTACGCTTTTGTCTGCCTGTGCCTACAGATATGTAAAATGTATAAAATTAATGCCCTTTTAAAAATGTCTACACTGAAAACACATGTATATGCTCCTACAAAACATATTTATACCTAAAAAATATCTACAAATATTCATGACTCTGTGTGTATGCTCAGAGAGAAAAAGCCAAAACAGAAGCAGGTAAATGTCTGAGTGGCAAAACCAGAAAGAATCATAATGTTTTCTTTATATTATTATTATTGTCTAAGCTATGATTTACAGGTTTAATTCTTTCACGCTAATGCATACAAATGAATTGCACAGAACAACAAAAAAGGAGGGAGGTCCTTACAATAAAAAAATTCCATCAATAGCGATTCACCTTTACCTAAGAGGTTATGAGTTCATATGTCAATTCTATGGAATATTTCTGTAATTTGTTTGCCATTGTGTACATTCTATGTATTTGTTTGCTACAAGGTATTGAAACATTCAGGCTATTGGGAATTAAATGCTTATTTGACTAACAATCCTTATTTGTAAATTAATGGGATAAAACAGAGTTTTCTAACAGGCTGTCACTCACTTTTCTTTAAGGAGATGCTACTGAGACAGGGTTCAAGGTATTCCAAAGAACTCTGACTTCCTGGGCTTCAGGGGGAAAGACTACTGTTTACCTGACGTTTTTAACTCTCTTACATAATTGTGCAAATTACTGACATGAAGCAGCACCTGCTTTTGTCACATGCAAATGACAACTCCCCAGCTCTTCAGGAAGGAGCAGTGCAAAGCCAGGGTGGCTTTATTCTGAACTTGTGTGCAGGTGTCTGTGGGGAGGAGGGAGCCTTGTGAGCAAAGGAACTGGATTTAAAGACTTGCATATTGCAAAATTCCTCTGCGATCCATCACATTTGAGAGCAGAAAACGCATTTGATTTTTAATTTGCTTAAGCATGCAAGATGGCCCACTTCAGCAGCATTGCAATTTTCTGATTTGTGGGCAGGATTCACAGACAGCACACGGCTACTGTTCTTTTCCTTTCTCCTGGAACTGTGCCATGAGGCACCATGGTTGTAACAGGGGTGAATCCTCAATTCTGTTCATCTCTCCCCCCTCTCAAAGTTATTTGAACCCTTATTTTCCTTGAGGGGCTCATTCAGCTGTCCTAATATGTATACAGTGATAATATAGTCATACGCATAATAAAAAGAGAGCTTCAAAATTATAGTCAGCTTAGTAATAATGCAGTGCTGTGCTGGAGTGATTGGCAACTGTTGATCCAATTATATAACTGGTTGCTTCTTAAAATTCAGGGATATGAGACTGATATATAATGTGCTGTAAAGTGTAAAAGAACTGGACAGGAAATAAGGCGGGTTGAATTTTTTCGTGCTTTGATCAAATTAGAACCAGGTTGATGAAAGGAAATGCCTTGGGTTCTCTGCTTGAAGTTTTGTGTTATACAAAAGGCTCTTGAAATGATCAATTTTGCACATGTCACTCAGTGAGTTTCGAGAGAACCAGTGCCTGTGTCTGCCAGGGAGTCTCTGCCACAGCTCCCTCCAATCCACCCCGTGCTGGACACAAGGTTTAACTGAGATACTCTGAAACAGAACCCAGGAGCCAAAGGAGACACAATCACAAATCACAGCAATACCCCAAGTTTGCAGGTTTGTTTTTCAGGTTTCTGCTCAGCCCTTTGACTCAAGAAACACAGATCAGGAAAGACAGAAAAGGGTCATCTGGTGAATCCCTCAGAAATAAATGCAGGATTATCTTTGCTGCTGTTCTTTTAAGCATTTATCTGGCTAACTCACTAACTAGCTTTCATCCATTGTAACCCTCTGCCTGTCCCCTGCTTTTAAAACAGCCACTATTATTTATGAAGTGCTGTAGATGTGTAGTGAGAAGCACAGGGACTTTTTGCTCTTATTTTTCCTTGAGGACAACTTAAAAGGAGAGAAAAAAGCACCTATGAAAAGGCACCTTGCAGGTAAGGCTGTGGTTCTTCTGTCGCTTGGTCTGTCTCTGAAGAATGACTCCATAGTGGTTAGGCCTGTATGAGACACAACCTCTCTGGTACTTTTCTGGGATCAATCCCTCTGTACTATGTGCAGCTCAATGTAGCGATTTAAATCCCACCGTTTCAGTCTTAATGCATTAACATTTCAGCACTCCTCAAACACATCCTGGAAATCTGCCTCCTCCTCATAATTCTTATCTCCAAATCAGGAATTGTGGAAGATTTGAAGTGAGGCACCTGAGTCCAGCACACATCCACACCTCTGACAAAACTACAGTATTGTGATTTATTAATAAATTCACTTGGGGGGGGGGGGGGGAAGAGGAAAGTAGGGGGAAAAAATATTACATTCCCAAGCCAGAGTGCAACAAAGTCCCTTGTGATACTCACTGCAGCAGGGAAAAGGAGAGCTACTGAAGGAGCCACCAACATCAAAACCTGCTGAATTCCTGTTCCCCCCAGGATAATACCTGCACGGAAACTCTTTTGTTTTGGCATAATTCCCTGCGCAAGGCACGCCTCCAGAAAGCAGGGCTTCCAGAAATAATATCCCAGGATGGGGAGCACCGAGGAGCCAGGGCAGTAACCTTCACCCAGGCCTTTCAATTCAGTTTTGTGTGAATTACATCAAATTGCTGTGTGTGCTTGTGCTGGACGCAGAGCAGTTGAAAAGCTGCTCATTTCCCCACCAAAGCAGCTCTTTGGGAGTCGATTGGTGTTCCCCAGGAACTGAAACATGGCACAGCATTGGAAATGACAGAATAGCACAGCACAATTTCACTAAGGATGCACAGGATGTTATAGGAATAATATTTTTCTGAGTTTGAAGACTGAAGTTAGAGAAGCTCTCTACAATTTGCATGTGAGATGCTGCTTCACTCTAGTGGCAGACACTCCCCAGAGCCCAGGCTAATAAGCAATAATTGGTAATGGAGAATGGGATAGAATGGGAGCTCTCCAGCCCAGGGCCCCCTGACCCACGGCAGCACTGGCTGTGGCTGCTCATCCCAGAGCTGTGGATGAAGCAGCACAGGACATCCCAGGGAATGGCACCAACCTGGCTTCCGAGTTTCACTCCTGGAAAACCACTACATCACAACAACTTACACTAGGAAAACATCCAAACAGGGAAATGCACATACTTTAAATAATAGCTGACTTCAATTATTTTCCATAAGTTTTCCCCCTTTTTGTTTTTGTTAGATCACACTTAATATGATTCCACGACACCGATGCTGGGGATGAAATTGAAAGCTATATTCTTCTAAATGTGTTCCCAACATTCCATTTTTTACAGAGCTGCCAGGGGCTATTCTGCATTCCCACAACGGCTACAAATGTAACATATTGTTTTGCAATAAAAATTAGCTATAAAAGTGTGAAAAACGCCAGAGATCCAAATGTGAGAAACAAGAGAAGGGGGTACGGCTTTCGCACACTTTTAGTGGACATTTTATTTATTTTTCAAATGGAGTAGACGTATTTATAGCTACTGTATTTCAATTATCTCTAATTTCACACATTTTATGCAGATTCTAGGCATTTTAATTGCAAATGAGGAGGGAACTTATTTTTAAAAGTGGAGCAACACAACATTTCAGATCTCAATTTTAATTCCAAATTTATCCACATCACTGTTAAAAACTTTTAAAACCTCGTTTAGACTGTGACTTAAAATTAGGTGCGATTTCAAACAAAAACAAAAGACCTCCATACCTATGAGTTAGAGCGCCAAAACCTCTCTCACACATTTTCACATCTTTTCTTTCTGAATTAAAATTTTTAGGTAGGAAAGTTTGGGAAGCTGAAATGACATTATTAATCGGTGACACATTATTTCAACAAGAGTCAGTAATTCAATAGTATTGTCCATAACTGATGAAAATTAATACATTACCCACCCTATTTTCTCTTTCTGTCTCTGTGCCTCCAATAACCCAGGGCATGGGTTATTAGCTCAATCCCTGCTCAGCCGTCACTCAATGGGAAATTCTTCCAAGGGGATAAAACACAGCTCAGCCTTTGGCTGGATAAAAATTCCCAGCGTACACTAAAAGCATTAGTGACAAATGCTGCTCTTTTCCAAGTGGTATTCCCCGTAGCTTACTCCTATGGAATGCTAATAGGCTAAATAAAATGTTTGTGACAAATTCCAAGCCACCTGAACCCGTGCTGGTCTGAGGCAGGGACAGTTTTCCAAAGGATCTTAGAGCTCCAAATTAACCTAACAGGTTTAAAATCACACATGTGCCTATAGAGCCTTGTAGGATGGGAATCCACTGCTTGACTTCATACTGGCCAATGGAATAGATCTTTAGAAGTTCCAACTACTTACTGAAAGGCATGAAATAATTTTATTATAAATGGAAATTTACTGTCTGGAGCATGCGGAGTTTTTCTCTGCTTTCTTTCTATTTGGTAATTTATTTAAATGCATTCCAAAATGCATTCAGAAAATGAGACATAGCACTTTGGTTAAGACATCTGTATTTCAAACCAACATCTTCAGAACTGTGAGCAGCTCTGTTAATAGTCTTTTTATTTGATTAGGGTAATCTGCTACTGTGCTGTGTTAATCTTTATCCACTACCTTTTAACCAATCAATATTTTAGGTTTATAGATTTGGAAGGTAGGCGATAATTTTGTAGATAAACTCTCTAGGCACTGGTGACATGGTATGGTTGCATATTTAATATCTTTTCTGAGGATTCACAACTCCAGCAGTGTAAGAATCTGCCCAGGGTTAAAAAAAAAAAAAAAAGTTAAACCTTAAATTTTCAAAGCTGTACACAGGGACTTGGCCACCTGCCTCCTATTAATGTCAATGAAAATTTAGAGGTAAGAAAAGCAATGTCTTTTCCCTCAGATCATTCCTGCTTTGAAAGGAACCAGAGAACAAGAGAGAGGAAATTAAAAGCAACTTCGTACCACAGGCCAACACCAGCCAGGCCTGGTGGTGAGGCAGGAACAGTACAGAGGCAAAACATTTGTTCACTAAATGAGTGAGCATCTCCACACATATCAAAAGAGCCAGGTATGAAAAGTTCAGAAGGAAAAAAATTAGATTTTCTGGTTTTAAAATGTCATTAATATATATCTTTTTTAATTTTGCTCAGCTGAAATTATCTGTTGCTTACGATATTAATTTTGCTGCAGATAAAATTAGTTGTCAGACCTCTGTTTATGGCCTAATTACCTTTTCTAAGGAAAAAAAAAGGGCAGAAGAAATAAAAGAAAGAACAATAAAATGCAGTAATCTACTTCCCAGCAAGAAGGGTTCCTAGTGATGTGTTACCTGCATGGACTTTACCAGAGCCATGCACATGTTTCATACACATAAAAGCAAATCTACTTGGGCTGCTTTGCCCATCTGGGCAGTGCCAGCTTCTGCCTGGGGACAGGCAGGACAGGCCAAATCACCCTCTATTATTTCTAGAGAACTGGGAATCTTGCAGTGATTTGAGATCTTTCTAATAAGAAGCCAAGTCAAGAAATGTGAGGGCAACATCTTTTAAAAAAAGCACTGTAAATTACTAATTTCTTCCCAAAATGTTTCTCCACTTTGCTTCCAGTTTTGGAAAAGGTAAATGGATTTTTCATTGGTTAGAAGTGGGTGCCAGGAATGCCACTGCAAAGCATTGTAAAGAAGACTTGTACAGACTGAACCTTGTGTTACAGATGTCAGAACCAGCACATTTTGTCATGTCTCAGGCTGATTCTTCACCAAGGAGCAGAAAGACAAATACTGAATATTTCCTAATAGCTCTTCACATTCTACGAAGCTCAAAATTGAAATGAATTTTTACAGTACTCCTGTTAATCAAGCTGGAGCCTCAATGCCACCTCAATTGCAGCTCAACCTGGCACAGCTTGGGCGCAGCACAGACAGAAGGTGAGCGAGCCTGACCTCAGACAGAGGCTGCCCTTTGAAGTGTTCTGAGCAGCACTGCCATGAGATCTGCCCAGCTGCATTTTGGAATATATCTGACAAACAAAAAAATTTGTATCTGTGTTCATTTCACAAGATATAAACGTCTCTTTCGTGGTAGGAGAAATCCTGCTCCCAGGAAGTGATCCTAATCTAATCTGACACGCGGTATTTGTAACCCTACTTCAGTGTCCCAGCCCATTTACAGTGTTTACATAAAACCCCCCGAAATCTCCACGTTCCCTGAAAAGTTAATCCAGTACAAATATTGACTGGCTGTCAATTGAGCATTATTGACTTGCTCCAGGACTGTGCTTTATTGCCTTAACTGATGAAACTTGTTTTCTTTGCTAAACTCAATTTCTTTGGGCCCCCTTTGGATGAAATGCCATTTATGAGCCTGCTCCTCCTCCTCTGACAGCCTCTCCCACCGAGCTCGAGTGGTGGGACAGCCTCAAAGCTTTGCAGAAGGAAGGCAACAAACCCACTCTGTATTCTACAAAGAAGACCTGGCCCAACACCAGTCCTATCTCCTATAAATATTTTGTCCACACTGTCTCCAACACATTTTCCTCCTTTGCTTATACAGAGAAGTGTCTCCAGCAAGGCTGGAAAGGGGCTGTGAACCCTTCAGTGAGGTCTGTGAAAAGCAAACTGATTACCAGGAGCTGAAATTCTCACTCTGGCAGTCTATAACCTTCACTGGGAGCAGGTGGCAACGTTTTTTTTAAGGAATTCTGAAATTCTGAAAGCTAAAAACCTTGGATGTCTTGCATCTCTTTATCAGGAATAGTACAAATCAGCTTGTCCAGAAGGCAAAGTTCATGAAACACACACACTCATCATGTTTTGAACACCCAAGAAAAGATTATTTATCATTTCATTTTTTTTTTACATCTGTGGTCTCCAGATACAGCAAAAGAGAAACCAAAAATAGCAACTTTCACAACATTCCCTGATTCTGCAACAAATTCCATCAACCATTCTAAGTTCTGATCCCCAGGTCAAGTGAGACTGACAATAAATCTTAGGAAGGATTTGATATCGTTAAGCTGCAAAACCCAAAAATCCATTACAAAAGATTTATCTGAACGTATAAAGAACAAACCCAAAACGTTTCAGTCAGCGTGGGGAAGGACAAAAGGGTGCCATGGCAGCCAGGGGAGGAAGGGGAGATCCCGAATGACCAAAGCCAGTTACAAAGCAAGTATTTCTCTCTGATCTCACAACAACATTTAGGAAGGAATCTGCCCAAAAATGCAGTTACCACAGACGTGGGGGTTTGCTTGTGAAGGAATGTACCAGAGCAGGCACTTACAGTTTGCAGAGCTCCATCTGCTTCTCCACACGGGGCCACTCCTTGAGCCCTGCTCAGCTCCAGGGCAGGATTTGGGGCCATGATCTGCTCTTTCCTCTGTTGTCATGAGCTGCCTGGAGAGAGGGGCAAGGAGAGGGAAAAACAGGGATGTGTCACATTGCTACAGCTTCATTTGATATTCCTTGTAACTTTTCACATCTGGCTCAGGTGGGGAGACAGTCCAGTTCTTTAAAACATTTTCAGACCATCCCTGTAGCAACTGAACAAAGCCGTGACAGTTTCGCTCTCAGTTTACCAATAACATGAGCAAGTTTGCTCCTGCCTAGTTTATTTTTTAATTTTATTTTAGCCCATACAAGTAATTTTTTCTACAAGGCTTCCCTTCTTTTTAAATGAAAGGCTTCTTCTGAACACTTGACAAATGGAAGAATCCACCCTATAACACCAGCTATGCCAAGAACGCACCTGCTCTCTGCCAAAATACTTTGGCTGTCTTGAACGAGGTTAAATGTTAACATTTTCATTAGTCTGCAAGTTTTGGGGGTGGGTTGGCATAAAAATAAAAAGCAAACAAACAAGAAACCCTGGCTATGACAAATTTTACTTTTTTGAATTAAATGTGGCTGATAGGATTTTTAACAATTTTTTCTTTTATCTTTCAAATCCTGCAAATGAATTCAAGGTGTCTAAGCCACTTTAGTTAAGAACCTGCATGCACAGAATTATAGCAGAGTCAGGAAACTCCTGCAATCAAGGCTCCAAGGGACCCCAGATGTATTTAAACCAACCACAGTCACACCATTAGCATGAAGTGCAAAAAGTGCCAAAACAAGACAAAAACACTGACAGCCCATATGTTTAAAAGCTTGGGTTTTGCTGTTGCTCAAAATCCTTCCCTCCCCACATACCTGTACATAATAATAATCATAATCACCATCATCATAAAAAATAAGCCCTCAAGATCAAATAGTGGTATCTTAAGAGAAAAGACGACGACAGGCTTAGGAAACCAAATCCTTGTAATAAATAATATATGATGAGCTAAGGAGATGAACTGACAAAGTGGTGCACCTCTAATCTCTCCCCTGCAAGAGAGGGAAGAGCTGAATCACTTGCACAACGTTTTTCTTTGAGCATGGTCAGGGGTTGCTCCTCCACTCCAGTTTCTCAGCAAATATCATGCTCTACTCATTTCCCAGCCTAAGCTACATGTCAGCAGCAGAGCCAGTTTTCACCTGCAATTTCACAGTACCAGAATAAAATTTTGGAGCATTCTCTTATTAATATGCAATTATTTCAGAGCAGGTTTGACCTGGAGATGAGAGGGTCAAGCCAGTGAAGTCCTGCTGGACACCAAGGGCCATCTCACTCAGGACTCCCAGCTATCCTTTATTCCAAACTTGAAATGACACCTCCACCTAAACAGCAATTTTAAATAACAAACTACACCAGGCAAAAAAAAAAAAAATCCTGCAGCGTGGCCAAGATGCCAGGCACATAAAGAAAATTAACTGGCCCATATTTCTGAGCAATAAAATCAATGTCACCTTTTTATACCTTCAGCCCCCTTGTCTAATGTCCCTCAGCAGATTCCTGCCAGTGCTGTGCAGCCATTCCAGGCAAGGCAGGGGTAAAAGCCTGTGAGCAAGGACTTCCCACCTTCCAGCAGCCCCATCCTTCTCTACTGAACACATTCCTTCAGTTTTTCCTCTCTCAGCTTTGCCACCTGGGAAAAAAGCATCACTAAAACATTCGGGACCTAAAAGCACAGGAGTTTTTCTAAAAAATATACACCTTCCAGGCAATAATTGTGTGTGACACATCACACAAGAATTTGGTTAGCCCAAGACAGAACTTCAATGTAAAAAACAAGGGGAAATAAAAAAAAATAAAGGAAGACAAAAATAGTGCTTAATCAGTGATAAAGCAGTAGATTTCAAATTGCAAAATATTTATTTTTGACTTTATTATTATTTTTGACTTTTTTTAGTATTGCAGAGATTTTACAACTACACAACAATCCCCAGAAGCAACTGTGCCCACAATTATGTCTAAATGGAGCTGTTACTGGTCAGCAGCTCAGAGGACCACTCAGAGGACACAGCTGAGACTCATAATCCAAGTCAAACACACACAAGTAGGAGCACTAAGAAAGTGTAAGAAGAGTATTAAGGGATTAAGAAAATTCTAGAAAAAAGCCATGTCAGTGGCAAATACAAGTAATTGGTTTTCCAAGTTTGACTCTTCTTCAGTGGTGTTAGGGACAACCCCAAAGAGAATTGAGAAACGAGAATATATTTTGCAAAACATTTGTTCACAGCCCAGTAATTTTGCATTAAAATCAACTCACCTCCCAAATCCCTTTTCTCCTTCACCACATCCCACACTCATGTTTACCTTTTCTCACTGCTGCTACATATTTTTCCCTGCTGAAGTCTTTTATTTTCTCACCACAATGCGAGTGGTTGCCAAAACTGTGGCTGGTTTGGCCTTCCCAGTGCATAGCAGTGGGAAAAGGAATCATCAGTGCAGTGACTGACAGCTATTGCTGCTGGCAAAGGCAGGAACTGCAGTTGGATTTTAAAATTATTAAAAAAAAATAAAGGGAAAAAAAAAAAAAGGCAGGAGAGGAAAAAGGGGGAAGACACCATTTTTTCAGCCCAGCTATTTGAAAGATAATTGCTGTAATTTTGTCTCTCCTCAATCTTCCCACTAGGCAAGCTTACCGAGGAAGGCAAATTTCTGGTTCTTAAAAGTGCTATCATTCACACTTTTCCAGAAGAAGTTTGATTAGCTTGAAATCTACACTTGACCATTACAAAATTCTAGGACAAAAACTAATAAAATGGGGGGGAAAAAAAGTCAAAGAAAGTGAAACAGAAAGACCAAAAAATCCCCAAAGAAAATAATTCAAACCCTATCCCCACTGCTGGAGAAAAGAAAAAAAATATTTTCACTTTGTCTGGCACAGTGTTTTCATGTTTTTTAAATTGCTCTGTATTTTCACAGCTTCAGATATTTCTGGAATACGGAATTTGCATTTTCTAGGTGGGGAACACTGCCAAAGTTGTTAATCCCAGGCAGATGTAAAGTTGCACCACTATATTGCGATGTGGCTCCTTAAAAACAACCTAAAAACATTAAAAAACATAAAAAACCCACAAAAAACCAACCACCCAACAACCACCACAAATATCCACTAACCCATATGGTCAATAATTGCTGTTTAATAGTCCTCCTATTACAAACCTAAAAAGCAGCAGCCAGAATTACCAGTAGAGTATTAATAAACAGGAATGAGTTAATAGCGCATAAAGACCTTCTAGTGGAACAGTGGGGGAGTTGAATATTCTTTTCTTAAGTCAGCTGTAAGTAATTACTACATGGTGTGCTTCTGACTATTACCATAACAGAGCAATTGGACGTGAAGAATGGATAATAGTATGGACATGGAGGTATTTTTAGAATATCAGCAGTGAGGCAGGTAAATGCCCTACCCGGGCACAAACCTTTAAATAAGTTGAAATAACTTTTCCTAATGACACCTAGCCTGGGCAGATTTCTGAAAAGATCAATCTAATAAATTATTAAAGTAACTTTATAAAGACATGGCTGTGATATGTAAATAAGAGAAACAGCAAAAAAATTCCCAGCCATTGAGCAGGCAGGCAGCACTGCAGTAAGTGCATAATCACAGGTTTCTGTGTTTCCTTTAGAGCAGTGCCTTCCTCTGTCTGAACAGGGACTGTGCTCCGCTCGCCTCCGTTGGCTGCTCCGGTGCAAACTCCTACATTCCATCAGGAAGGGAGCTGGGAGTGCAGGACTTGTGGGGCTTGGACAGCTGAGGTCATCCTCAGTGATTTAAGATCCCATTGTGGGAGCATTCAGGGAGAATGCTCCGTGTTCCTGGGACCATCCAACAGCAAGTGCAGGAGGATATTTTGTCCATCCACAACCATATAAAACCAGCCTGAGACTTAATTCAGAGAACAGTAATTTTATCAATGCTCTGAAACAAAATTTAAAGAGTATTTTGAATTTTTCAGGTCTTTCTCCTGCTATGTTGCTAAACAGGGCAGATGTTGATTTTTCAATTTGCAGGTTTGTTAAGCATCATGGAATGTTTTGGTTCTCAATCAAGAATATTCTTCCCAAGTGGTTGCAAAGTCCTATGTCTGAAAATAAATGCATGTCCTTTTTGTTTCTTAGCAGCACGTGTTCTGCATTCAATAGAAGCAGAAAAATAAAACTGATAATGTGATGCTATTTGTTGGACCAATATATGCATTTTTAGACTTCAGCTCTCAGAATGCAATGTGTTTGCAGGTTATTGTCTACAAACACAGCCTGTATAAGGCAAGAAGCAGTTTCATTCACAGGGTGCCATCCCAAGAGCTCTACTCAGAGAATTCTGCACTGTGTTGTCCTTGGTGTTATGTCCATCCACTGAGTGCCCCATCACAGCCAGCTCCTGATCACCTCATCAAAGCAACAGCCCCTGCCCTGGTAGCATTAATGGTGAACACTGTGCACACACAAGGAATTTTAGGAAGAGGGAATGTTTCTCATTTGCATGCACACCAACAGATGGGGTGAAATAATTTTCTCTTCCCTAAAGACAGCAGAGATTGAGCTGCTGAGTTCCCCATAGTATTTCCTATGTTCAACAGCAGTTTCTGACTAATCTGCTGCAGTGGCCTTGGTATCAGTCCTGGATTTCTGTGCAGCAATCAGACAGAGCCACAGAAATCACACTGTGCCACATCCACCTCCGCATAAAGTTGCTGACTTGAGGGCATTTCATCAAGACGGGTTTGGCCCTTTGCAGTCTTCTGCCCCATTAAATCTGAAGATTATGTGTTGTTCTTAGTCACTCCACTGTTATCATAATGGAGAGATGATGTTGTAATGCAGGTCAAACAAACAGCTAATTGTTCCTGGGCATGGCTTGAGCAGAAACAGAATGGAGAGGCTGGAGACATTAATAACAGTACTTGGTGCAATTATAATAGATAGCTTCTATCAGAGGATTTCAAATGGCTTTGTGAGCCTTGCTAGCACATTGCTAAGTGATTTTGATACTCCCATTTGAAAGTGAGACCATCATCTTAAGACCAGGCTGATACATTTAGATGCTGGAGCGGGGAGAATGTAAACATTCAAGAACATACAGGACAGAAAGCAAGTCTTGGAGAGTCAACTCAGAATCAAAGTTTGTGAGTGCCTTTTTAAACAAACAATCTCAATAAAAAGCAAACAAATGGGCAACACTGAAAGAATTAAAAAAAACCACATATGGAGTAAAGTTTGGAGGTTTGGGTTTGGTTTTATTAGGGCCTGGTGTTTTCTTTGCCCAAAATTAAAACACATTTGCTTCACTGGCACAGAGAAACTCATGTGAGTGGTTGGAGCTCTCCAGTTCAGACCAAAACTCAGACATTGCAGGAGCAAACTTTCCAAGAGTAAGGAGTTTCAAGCAAAGGACTGACATCTCACAAGTCCAGAAAGATTTTGGGGTATTTCTGGTACTGCAGACATACTCATACTTAGGCACACATTTATTAGAATATTAAACAACAATACCTCAGGCTATATCCTGTATGGACAAATTCTATGGAGAGGTAGAGACTTACAGCCTGAAACAGGCAGAGCTGAGAGAGGATGAGAGAAAAGACAGAAGTCACAAAAATACAGCCAGAGTCAAGGTCACCCAAACTGACTCAGAAACTGATTATGGGCAGAATAAATCTGCAGCTCTGGAGCTGACATGGGAAGGAAAAGAACAGGGGAGGAAAAGGCAAAATATGAAAAATAAGGTGACTTAACACTGCTGCAAGAGTTTCACCACACGAGAAAACAACACAAAAACCGATCTAAGAAACTGTCAGCCAGGAGTGAAGGCAGGGTAGTTGCAAAGACAAACATTATTCTCTTTCAGTGGACTGCAAAAATATTATTGCCCAAGCTCCCTGCACCTTTCCATTCCCCCAGCACATTGTTCAGAGGTCTTGCTGTAAAGACCAGGAGGGATGCAGTCAGCAAAAAGAAGACAACAGAGGCATTAGCACTTGTCTAGGATATTTAAGGTATTTATGGAGAACAGAATTCAATTGTCTAAATTATCAGCCCTAGGGAAATTGTTTTGGAGTTCTCATTCAAGCAGCTACTCAGGATGTGTTTTGTCCTTCAGAAAAACCCGAAGCCTGTCCTGCCATGTGAATTCTTTGAAAATAAGATAATGGATTATTTTAAAATGATTCTTCAGGAAGACTGGGTATATTTTAAAGTTTTCCAGTGAGGCACTCTGGCCTTACATATTCCAGTTTAAAATAAAGTGGAATCATTGAATCAGTAATTATATGCAAAAATATTTGGGTTAATAAAACACAGACACATTATACATTTCCATAACTTCCAGAAGAATCCACAAGTCATCTGACACCAACTTGGATATCTCTTGAGAAAGTACTGAGCACATTCCAACCTCCCTCAGGTATGAGCTCAGTGCTAAGGTGTTTAAGGTCCATGATTATGCATCATTTGCTCAAAATGGCCTATTTTTGCTTTCATGCTCTTGAATGAGATAGTAAAATGGAACACTTTTTCAGAAAATCAGAACTGAATCACTCATGCATGGCTGCAATCATTATTTGTATTTCACTGGCATCTCAAGAACTCAGGCAAAAGTGGGACACTCGTCCTGGAACATGGATTAAGAGACAGCACCTTCCCCAAAGACCTTTTACTTAGATAAGAGACACATGCATGGGAGGAACTCCAGGGCATCCCCACCTGATAGCATAGAGAGACATCAGTTTGTCTGAGCCTTTTTAAAGTATGCAACAAAACCTTGTAAAGGGTGGTGAGGGAAGAACTCCAGAGACTGAACTAGTTTTTAACTGTTAACTGGATAACCAGAGGTTGGGCAGGCAGCAGGGGCTATCGTACACTGCAACAGCTCCCAGCTGCCAACTGGGGACACCCAAGCCAAAATAACCTTTACAAGGCATGGCTCTCCCACTTCAGATGAGTCTTCCACGTTTTTACCACTGCTCTTGGCTGGAATTGCCCCACACAAGTGCTGTTCATCTCTCACACTGCACTGCAGTGTGTGTGCTGGGACGGGAGTCCAGCTCCTGATTTCACACAGGAGCTGGCACCCATCACTCATTGACTGAGCAAAGCTGACACCAGCCTGATCCTTGGAACAGCCAGGCCTCCTTTCACTCTCCTGCACTGACAGGATGACCTGGAAATATTCCCACCTTTTCCTTCCCTTCTTCTTCGGGTTTTCCTTCAGCTGTTGCAAACACGCACCGCGTTTTCCTCTTCTGTTGTGCTATCACTCCATACCCTCCAAGCACACTTTTTTCCTTCTCCCATCTCATCCATCCTCCATAATTCCGTATTTTCTTAAGACCCTTTCCTCTTTGCCAGGTTTCTTAGTTACCCCCAACAGGCCATTCACTTGCCCACCTGATCACATTTCTCTGGGTATGGCAGAGCTTGATGGGGAATTTTCATTTTCTCCTAACTCTCCACTATTTTGTTAGACTGTCCCCAGGCTTCTTGAAATAAGGGGGGAAATCGTGCTCCCCTGCCCCATCCTCACATGGGCTGTTAAAAAAGTTCAAAATTTATGGGAACTGAGCACGCAAAATCAGCCCTGAAGGCCAGAACTGACCATACTCTGAATGAGGAGACTTCTTAGAGGAAAATTAAGATTTAATCCACTTAAAGCACGCCACTCAATTGATAGTCTGTGTGCCACTGCATTCACTCATCCAACGGCACCAAAATAACACAGCAATTACACTCATAAATGAAATACTATATACCAAGGATTAGCTCGAGCTTTCTGAGAAGAATTGGACACTCTAATAATCACACAGCCTGTCTAGAAAAACTAAATAAAGAGAAAGACTCCCCGACATGCATGACTTATTGACATTTACATAGTGCCAGTACATAAGCAAATATTTTAACCTTTATCTGCATTTCAGTATTTGTCTTAGTTTCTAATAATCACTTTAAGCAGTTCCTAAATTAAATGCTACTACACTACTCCTCGAAACAGCAAAACCAAAACAAAATATAAGAGCATTATTTTAAAGACGCAACAAATAGCAAAAACAATGCAAAACAAAATACAAGAACATTTTTAAAAATATGTAACAATCAGCAAAAACATTGCATAAAGCCATTATTTTTCATTGGGCTTTGTTGTGACAGTTACCATGGCCAACCCATTAACATATTTGCTGTACAAGTATGGTCATTCCACGGCCTTAATTAACTTTCAAGTGGAGAGTGCTGCGGCTTTACCACTTATTAAATATCCACTACAATAAGTTACAGTTTTACCCTTCCAACCTCACTTAGCCAAGACACCCAGAAGAACCAGCTTTCCATCTGACTGTAATTTTGTAATTGCTTTTTACTGAAATTATGTTGAAACTGGACCCCCTATGTAAATGTATTTTGCCTGGTTCATCTAAAATTGGCCACCCCTAATCAGATCTGGTTGATATTTGATTGAATAAGTGGAAAATTAAGTTTCTCTCTGATAATGCTGTGCTTTTGCCTCCCTTTCATTATGTATAATGTAGGCATTTTGGGTCTGGAATTTGAAAGCGTGCCCCCTAGAGAACAGCAGCGAGGCTCGGGAATGCTGCTGGAAAAGCCGAGCCGCTCCGAGTGCAGCACACAAACAGCGCGGGCACACCGGGCACAGCTAATTCCAGCTTTATGCGGGAAGAAAGCGCCGCGATTGCAGATTAAATCCAGGCAGAATTAGGGTTTGTGAGGAGCTGGGCTGAGCTGCTGAGGTGTATTCATCATGATATCATTATTTCCACGCGTGAGCACCAAAATGCCCTGTGTGTTTAAACTTGGACACTGCCGGCTAAAAGCAACCGGATCCACCTCCGCCAGGCGCTCGCAGGGTGGGAAACACGGCTCGGGTTCGGGGAAAAAATAATTCCACAAAGGGAACACGTGAAAAGGCCACAGGAGTGCACCACTGAAAAATACATAAAAATGCTAATTTCCCTAAACTTCATCTTTGGATGGACTGAAGCATAAGTGAGAACTTCAACAAAGCTATAGAAAAAGATGACAGGTCTGAGTTTCAGAAATTTAAGACAGCAGTAGGATTAGACACTTTGGGTTGTCTTCGCATACATTTCTTATGGGAGTTAATTCCATTTGACATGCAAGACCAAAGCAAGATTACAGAGGCATAGCCCCATGGCGAGGTGTATGCTGTAGCTAAAAGCTGGGATTTGAATAATTGTGCAGGCTTACTCCAAGAATCAGGCGAGAACAGAATGAATGGATTATTACAAGGAACTTTGTACATTTTTAACTGCTGGACTTAATAAAATACCCTGTGTGTAAGACTGGTATTATGGTCCTTTGCACTCACTCTAGTTGAAGTTTGTGGTAGGATCTATCAAACAGGAGAAAACACAGAAGCTGTTAAAAAAGAATGTGCGATGAAAAACTGGGCAGGGCCGTGTCCCACGCCATCTTCTGAAGGAAGCAAATTTGGAGAGCTTTAGTTCAAAATATTCAGGCCCTAAAAAGTTAAAGGGAATTCATTTCCTGCATGAGAGAAGGTTGAAGGTACACAAGAGACTGGATCGAAAAAATGAGGGAACAGAAGAAAGAGAAAAAAAAAAGAGAAAAAAAGAGGCAAGTTTTTATTTCACTGTTTCAGCTTGTTAGCCAGATCATTTATTACGGAGAAAGATTACTAATCCACACATCATTTTTTTTTAAATTGACCTCTTCCCTTTGTGTCTGTGGAAGCACTTGTCTGTAAAAGGAGGTAATAGCTGACTGCTCCTTAGAGTCAGTGATGCTTAATTAACTGTCCAGTGAGAATTATTGAAATACTTATATAATTCTTATTTAGCACTCATTAAAGTGAGGGATACAAATGCTGGACAATGAGAGGTTCAGGAAGGCTTTGAAAAGAGGGAGTTAGTACTCTAATAGCAAAGAATTATGAAAGCCTGCCCATTAACAGTAATAGAGCAGACCTTTCATTTTAAAAGTCACTGACTCAGATCTGGACTTATTTGATATTTTTTTAAAAGCTCCTTCATCCAACCCCCAGCAATAGAGCATCTCCTGCCATTGCTGCCCAGAGGTGAGGCAAGGAGGGAACGGGAGCTCCTCTCCCTCCCTGTGCCACGGCTGAGGCTGCTCAGGCCGCGCTCCCTCGGCTGGTTTGGCACAGGTCCTGCCCCACCAGCCCCCCAAAATTCACCCTCTCAGCAACTGAGAGGCCCCAAGAGGTGCAACAGAACCAGTGCAATGATTTGTACCACATCACTATCAGCAAAATATGTGGACTGTCTTACAGCAGGATTTTCCTTGCATAAAACACATTCACAATTATCACTGCACAGAAAGAGCTTCTCAGGTGATTCCCATTTTGGCCTAAAAAATAATCTCCATTTCATTTCAATGGGTGCTTTGGGAGCGTGAGATGAATAGCCTGAATAATTTGGCAGCTTCTAAAATGGAGATGAAGAGGCTGCTGGGTACCCAGCAATGGCAAGATTCAACCCTACCTGTAACTTACTCTGTAACAGGTTACTGTACAGAAAATGAACTAAATTCATCAGTACCCTCTGTGAGACAAAAAGAAAATGGATGTGCATCTGATATACCAAATCAAATATCTCATCAGAAATAGATGACTAATAAGAATTAATTGGCCCAACTTCAGAGGGCTTCCTGTTGCCCAGCTGGGTTTACAGAAGTCCCATAGAGGATCAACAGTTTGTCCTCAGAAAATCCACCAACAATAACGAGCAAGTTCACCATCGCTGTTTGGAGGCTTTGCAGGTTCATTCCCCCACAGAAGGTGTGCTGCATTCCTCTCTCCAATATGGATATTGTCAAAAGTTCTTGAATCTACAGGAATTCACTTAGAAATAAAGCTCAGGTCTCCTTTCTATTCATATAATGATTGATGAAACACGAGGGAAAATAAATTGAATTATGTTAAATCTCCCAGGGAAACATAATTAAGCTGTAAAGCATTCCCTTGAAATCCTCGTAGCACTCAGGCTGTGTCTCCTACTACATGATCAATAATAATATTAAAGGCAATTATTTTGAAGGACTGGCATGAACTTTCAGCTTTTACTATGTTTTATACTATTAAAAGCTAAGGATTTGCTTGGCTCCTATATCTGTGAAATCCTTCTATAATTCCAGTACAAGGCTTCTAATGCATCATGGCTGGGACTTTTTCCTTCTTGCTTGGTACCTAATGCAGCTCTTAATTCTAAAATCTGTGTGTCTGTGTATAGTTCAGTATATGACACTACAGAAACCACACTGAACATAGCAAACATTACTCCCTCTCCTTAGTCCAGAAGCTGGCCAATTGCAGGGATTATGCTGCTTTCAATCCCACTTTAGCTGGAGTTCTAAGGATTAAATATCTGAACATGTTAATTTGATTAAATGACCACCAACATGTGCCTACATCACCCAATCAAAACATGGCAAACACTTCCAGTTTGCCAAGCAGAAGATGAAGCAAGAATCCTGAGAGAAAAATCACAGCCAACATCTCAAAAAAACTGGGGATCAGGAAAAAGTAAGAAGTAGTAAAATTTGATGCTAGAAGGAAATAGTACCAGCAATTTTCCAAATGAATTTTGTCATAGATGGAATTTATGGACAAAAAGGCCTGGCAAAAAAACTTGGTTGGTGACACATGACTCTTATTATTGCAACAAAATTCAGTAGACAATGACTGTGTGCTATTAATACCTACAGATAAATGTAAATAATTAGTGTGTCATACACATGTATTTTTTTACTATATATATTTATGAATGCATATGAAAGGCTGTAAATATATCCTGGTTTTAACACATCTTGACCAGAAACAGTAATTCAAATGCAATTGTGGAAATGACATAAAAAGCAAGACAGTTCTGAGCAGCTCTAAATTCAATCCCAGGCACCATCCCTGAAGAGTGACCAAGACTTTCATCAAATGTCATAAGCTCTGAGCTGGGGATTTTTTCAAAGAGAACTCTCACTGGGCAAACAGCTTCCAGTTCCAGGAACGCTTGTCAAGCTCACAGGTAAGGAAAGGAGATGGACTTCTCAAATGAATTTGAAAGTATATATAACAAAGAACACAAAAGGCTTCCTCAGAAAGCAGACATTGGATTTGGAACACTAAATACTATTATGAAAGCATCAAATAGAGCAACAATAATTAGAATACCTTGGTGTTCTGGAAACTGCAACAACAGGTGTAAGTACCAGGATCCAACATGTAAATAAGTTGGGCATTTTCTTGTTCTTTTAATAACAGAGGCATTGAGAAGGCAAATTTCAGACCCTGCGGAAGAAGGCACATAATTTCTTCACAGAAAGATTCATAAATGAGTTTCATCCTAAGAAAGATCAGAGTAAAATATACGAAGCAAGATGACATAATGGGCTGGAGCTTAAATGCAGCCCCCAATGGCCCCCTGTTCTGCAAACCAGGCTGTGGGTAATTGAATGTAAGACGAAGCAAAAATACAGAAAAGGCCAAGCTGGAGAATAAAAATGCAGTGTGTGTAACAGCACTGAGAGGAGTACAGCTCTGTAGAACTGATTAATAAGAAGAGCAGTGAACAGTACAGAGTGGATTTGCAGAGATTAGAATGTTGCAGGCTTTGTCCAAAAGATTGTATGAAGTTCTTATTGGTTTTGAATTTAAATAGGGTAAAATTTATCTAACACTATTAATGCTTCCCTTTGACCTTTAAATATCTCTTGCCTCCGCCCCCAAAAAAGGACACTTCAAAGCACAGTGTGTTTGCCCTGCACTGCTCTATACCTCCTGCACACACGTGTGTCCATGTGCACACATGTGCACAGCCTCTGCCATTCCTCTGCACTGCCACAGCCATGTGGACAAACTGATTGACACTGGCAGCCAAACTCATGAGGACACACTCTGATAAACCTCTGGAGTCATGTTCCTGCATTAACAAGGGCAGAAATTCCAAACAGGAAACAGCAAGGCAGGGACTTGGGATTTTTTTCTTTCAAAGCTCTCACAAACAGGCATGGGATGGGTGTTGTAGCATGTGGCAGCTCCACTTGGAGAAGTTTAAGTCGGCAGGAAGACATTTTTATAAAAATAGGAAACATAAAAATGGACTGGGCAGTAAAACTGAGAATAATATTCAGAAAAAAACTACAGGCAGCAACAGGACACTGAATGACGATGGCAGCATCATAAAAACACAACATTCATGACAAGTTAATGACAGAGTCCATCATTATAGACAGAATTAAACATTTAATGGATAGATGGCAGGAAAGGCATGAGAATGGAGATTTAATTCTCTGGTTTTAATGCTGCTTTCAAGAAGTCTCTGAGACAGGACTACCATAGATCAGCTACTGGGTTTTGGAGAACTTACAGCTCTTCCTCATGGGAGATGAGGAGTTATACTCAGTCTGGAAACCCTCACAGGGGTGAGTGGGATAAGGGGAAAACAGGTGGGGTTTCTCTTCATCAAGGTGAAATATTTTCCATGGACTTAAAGCCAGGAGAGAGAGCCACAAAGACAAAGTGTTCCTAAGGCCAAAGCACATTGGGACTAGCTAAGAGAAGACATGAACATATTAAAACAAACCGCTTTCAACATAAAGATGTTACCAACAACAGAAATTCTGTTTACAGTCCCCAACCTCCTGATATTGCGGAGGGGTCAGGCAGGATTTTTAAACTGCAGCCATAGCAAACTGGGTTTTCTCATCTAACTTTCCCTGTTTAAAAAATGGAAATGAGACACCCCTTTCCCTGTGCAGCCTGTGGAGGGGGACAGGCAGAGAACAAAGGGAATCAGCCTGAGGAGTGACTGTGCAGTTCCATTGAGGATTCATCTAGAACGTGGCATTTGGGAGGAGAATTTCACATTACACACACATCCAGAAAGCTGGAGAGTTGGCTTAGGCACATCTCCCCTTCAGCCAGCCTGAGCTGGGGCTCCTCTGGGCAATTTGGATACCTCTGTGAATCTCTCTCTGGAGTCTGAGTAAATTCCAGGCTTTGGAAAAAATATACATAATCTGTTTAACAGGTAAATTAATAAAGAAAACAATAGTAATTTGAAATATAGGTTTTCCTGCCTCCACACATGCTCACCAATGGCTCTTCCTATATACAAAGCTGACTGAAGGGAGGGGTGGGATTGAATAACAAATTGGTGTGATACAATCACATCACTCACAATCACATAATGGACTATATCCCAATTTTCAAAAGGCATAAAGTATCCTCATTAATACGATAAGTGCAGCAGTCAAATCAGTACTATGATTTTATCAGGGTTTTTGACTGTACATGAATTAGAATATAAAATGCATACAGAATTTTTAATGGGAAGGCTTTAACATTCTATGAATGTATTTCTCACTGTCATTTACATCGCATTAAAGTGAAATTCCACATAAAAGCAGAAAGAGAATACTCCACGTCCTAAATTACAGTTTTTCACAGTTGTCATGTCCATATACTGGGAATCTTATTCACAAGCTGTAATAATATCTTAAACCTGAAAAGGGTGCAGTGTTGCTCTGTTTGTTTGCTGTGCCTGGCAAGTGGAGTTGTCACACAACAAGGCCACATGGTCAGGATGGAGCCCACAGAGATTTTTTGGGGATGCAATTGTATTCCCTGCCTGTGCTACTACAGGTTGCTAAACCTACTTCTTCTTAGCAGGGCACCAAAACTGTTACCATCTTCTTTTAGCCCTTTTCCACCTGCTTTTCAGAACATTAGTTTAAAACAAAGTTTGCCAACAATTATTTTTCTTTAAACCCAAAGAGATGCAATTTAGTCTTCTCTAAGAGTGCACTATTGCTGTATGCATTAAATTTTACCATGAAAACCAGCAATATCAGTTTTTACAATCTGTTTTCTCAGATCCAGTAGTTTCATGCTGCCTCAGATTTGATTAATCTCAAAGAAGAAGGGGCTGTAAACTCAGATTTTTTTCATACTCAGACCACGTGGCACAGACCAAGCCATGTTTCTGACCAATATATTCTAGCTGGTGTGAATTCTCCTCCCCTCATTAGTTCCTCCTACAGGAACAGCAGCCAGCGGGTGCTTCCCTGGGTGCTGAACACATAGGAACCCCAGAAACTCTTAGGGGAACATTGATATTCAAACCTGGACTTCTTTCCTTGATTAATGCAGGTGTTTAGGTGTTTATTTACTTCTTTTTGTAATGTTCTGAGGTTGACAAAGGCACCACTAATGTGGGACAAGCTGCACAATTCTAGGGTGTACCCAAAAAAAAAAGTTGGACTTTAAATGGTGGAAAATCATAAAGGTCTTCATTTCTGTTTTCTACTCATTTTCCAAATACTGAGTTTTAAATCTGCTTCTGCTGCCTCCCCTCTCCACCCCTGAGATGCACTGGCATCCAAAAACACTTTTTTCAGCATATTAGGATACAAATATTTGGGGGAGGAAAGATATGCAGCACCTGGGGAAAAAGCCCAGGAAATATTATTGGATTCATGATAGAAGCAGCCACAGCCTCAGCTGCATCCCCTGCCTGTGAATTTACAGGTACTTTCAGGCTGCAGAGCAGCAAATATCAACACTGCTATATTCAGGTTCTAGGAACCATTTATCCACGCCAGGGCAGGAATGTTGCTCCTTGAAAGAGCCACACAGGCTGTTGCATATGATCAGTGCTGGTTTTAGTACTGCATAAATCACTACAAGACTGGGGCCTGTTACTTAGTTCAATGCAAAATAAAAAATTTCTAGGAAGCGATCCCTCCTGCAAGTGCCTTTTTGCAGAACAAACACTGCAGAGGAGGAGATGGGGAAGTGAGAGCGGTGCCTCTGCCTGAATGTGCCAGGAGCAGATGAGGAAGGAAGGAAAAACTCCCTCCCTCTCTCCTTTTGTCTCTGTCCTCAGTACACACAACCACACGTCCCCAAGTCACTGCAAGGCTGTGTTTTAAATAATCATCATTTCAGCTGCCTTCTGTACTCTGTCATATTGGGCAGTTTTCACCAGGAATAAGTCCAAGAACTCCTAGCAGGCATGTCCCACTATTGGGAATGAGAACTTGGAAAAACCTACCACTGGCTAAAGAGCTGCAGAGGAAAAGCAAATCTCACTCATCACAGCTTTCTTAATCTGCCTGAATTCCTGTGTGAAGGTCTGCAAGTCAAGGTGTGACTCTGCTGTTTCAAGTCTTTCTCCTCCATGCCAAAATCCAAGTTGAAACCTCATTTCTATTACCCCACTTGTGCCTTTTTTTTTTTTTTTCTTTTTGACCTCTACTTGCTATCCCTCCTAATTCCAGACACTACAGAATGAGAAAATACTGAGAGTAACTTGGGGCAAATATTTTCCAAATTCATTCTTCTGCTGTTTTCTGTTTTGATGTTATCTCCAGGTTGTCAGCCCTGATCAGGGCATGGCATTACTGAGCATCCCACAGACAACACTTTTACCTTGCTACAGCCAGAAATTAGGAATATTCTGATTCTTGGGCTATGAGAAATCCATGCAAAAGCCCATGTATTTCCACAGCTGATATGGCTGTTTAATAACTGAATATGAATGCCACAGGTGTCCCCCTTTCCCAAGGCAGGCAGGAACCCTGCGTTGCTGGGGCGTTAAGTGGTGTGGTATCAGTTTGCAGTATCATCCCTGAGGTGAGATATGAAATACAGGGCTGATCTCTAATCCTATTCATCAATCTCAGGTATATTCTAATAAGTGTTAAGGCTGGCAGGCTGCGCTGGATTTAACATTGACTAAATCAGTTCTAACCCCAAAAGCTACTTTGCAGTTTCCCTTGTATGTAGAAATGATCACACCCAGTTGTAAAAATGCTGGAACGTTGCAGCCTATGGAGGACTCTGGCAAGGTGGAAGTGCTGCATTTCTCTCCAGGTGAGTTTGAGCCCCTGCAGAGAGCCAGGAGGGACAGGACCATTTTCAAACCTGACCTTCTAAGGCAAGCAGCAAGACCAACCCTCTCAAGCCTAGGTCTGAAAATTATGTTTGTGCTACTAAAAGGGTTATTTTACAGCTTTTTAGTGTGGAACATACATAAATATTAAACATTTCACGAGACAAAGGTACAGAAGCAGTATTTTGTAATTTTAAATACAATCTTTTTTGTCTTTCAGCATCTTTCACTTCTTCTTGTAAATGCCTTCGGTTCTAACGAGATATAACAAATGAAATAAACATGAAGAAAAAAGAAAATCACAAACAAATGGGTAAAAATCGTTTTTACACATAAAAAAATATACAGTAAGTTGATGACTTAGTTGGTTTCTATCAGAAATTCAATGGGTGCATATGAAAAATCTGATCAGCTGTTTGCATGTAAGAGATATGTGAATCTTGCCTTTACTTGACATTTTCTGATTAGGATTTTAGGTATTATTTCTGATGTTTTCTCAGATTGACATCCATGGTCTACTTTGATAATGAATACCCCAAGAGAGCACAGAGACAAGGCTGGGTCTCAGAAGCTTGGAGCATTTCAATCAAAGATGGTTTGTTAATAATAAAGTAAGAAAAAAAGCCATTTGCTTCTTTTGCAGTGACTGCAGCGCTGACCCTCTCTTGGTCCTGCTAGGCCTGTCTGAGCAACAGCAGAGTTCAGTGGTAATTAAAGCAACAGTGTTGTGAAAAAAGTGTGAATTACTTTTACAAGAAGACTTGGATGTTGCTACCGACTGACAAAGCACAGCAGGAGAACTCTGCTGGATATTAAAGAGCCATGGTAGTCACTACATTGTAAGGTGGCTTTGCAGCACAATGCAAAATTGTGACTTTTCACAAGTTTATACCACAGGAACCATTTGAGTTATCGGCTTAAAATTTTGTATGTTTTATATGGAATACAGCAGACACCATAAAGGTGTCATGCCTGGTAAAATCTGGTCCTGTTTAAATTATGTAGACCTTAAATTCAATTTTTACCTTTCAATTATGACTTCACTAAGTAATTATTGCAATATTACAGCCTGAAGTGTTGTGCAAAATTACAGAAAGGGCTACGTATTCTGACATCTCTCAGCAAATTAGTGCACTGTCAAACAGCCTGAATTTCCATTTTGACATTTTTAAAACTCAAAAGCACAGCACCCCACCTTTTTGGCATCTCACAGAGAATTATACCAGGTATTATACAGCAGCCCTGTACTGTATAAATATCCTTTTAAGACAACATGGTTGTGTGAGGCAACACAAAGGACCAGTTCTGACAAATGCTTCACTATCTCAATGTTTCTTTATAGTCACTGGGAAAAAAAATGCATGTACCAGCAGTTTATTTTCTTGTTAGAATGCAGTGAGAGCAGGGGACAGATCCTGAAGTTAGTTTTGTGCATATTCAGAGCCAGTAAAGAGAGCATGCACAAATACAGCCATTGCCATCATTCCAAGCAAATAAAGGTTAGAACTCAGCCTGTTAATCCACAGAATAAAGGGAGGGAATCTTCACCACAATGGGATGGTGCTGTCCCTCAGGGTGTGACAGGATTGGATTCAACAGTCAGGACAAGGAGCCCCAAATTAGCTCCAGTACAGTGTCAGGAAATTACATAGCCAGCAATACAAAATTCTCATGGTAAGATTTACTTAAGAGCTTGAAACAGCAAATAAGTATTTTTCTATATATTCACTAGTACTTATTTTGAACACTCTTGGCCTTACTCTGAGCAGGCCAGCTAATTTGCAATTTACACAAAAATCACAAAGAGGGCATATTTACTTGCCTGAACTTTCCAAGTGAGTCTTGGCACTTTTTGTCCCAGTAGACAAAAGTCCAATGGAATTATGATAATCCACAGCCCCATAAAGAAACACAGTTCTATGTCTGGTGTTACCCCACAAAAAACTTGTTCCTTCCCAAATTTTTGAAAGACAGTTGGTGTGTGCTCTTCACTGTTCTAAGGTAAAGGCAGAGCCTGAGTGGTCCATAGGGAAAATGCTGCACACACATTCAGCTCTGCAGTCCTGGGAATACCCCAAGAAAAACCAAAAAAATGCAGGAAATAGAGTTGGAGGAAGAGGGACACAAAAAATAAAATTAAACATTCTCAAGGAATTTGCGACTCCTTCTCCAGTGGATGTTCACATGACAATGAAAAGCATAAATGTTTCTTAACGTTATTCTACCTGATTTTTCTGGATTTTTAGGTAGGCAGGCAACATATCCCCTTTGTTTAACCCTGTCCATGTCTCTCTAATCTTAGGTGGCTGATGCAAGTCCTCTGTGCTAGGAAGAATAGGAAAAGCTTGGTAGAATTCAGAAGAACAGGTAAAGACAATAAACCTCCAGCTAAAAACTCAAATGCCTTGTAGAGAAAAATAATCACATCTCCAGCATCAGAACTGTAAACACAAAAACACCAAAACAAATGTTCATCAAACTAATCCCTTTAACCACCACTGACTCCTAGGCTGCCCTGTTCTTACCCCTAAATAATTCTGTCCTCAAAATGAAGATTTAGAGCAACACTTTTTGACAAATTCAGAGTTAGCAAACCCTTGATGTCTGTAAAAATAATACTAAATATTAAAACCCCCTTACTCCCAGTAGCATATCATCTTTTCCTTTACTCTTCATTCAAGGCAAGCTTGATTTTTGCAATGACCCAGCAAAAGATTTGATGATGTGCTTAATAATAAGAATATAGTTGCTCATTTGCTTAAGTGCTTTGCTGGGTGAAGGTCAGAGTGCATTGAGCCTTAAAGGATGAAACCTTCTCCCCCAAACACAATTAAACTTGTAGGAAAAATGGATTAAGTTGGAGCACAGCTTAGAACACCAAGTCAGTGAAATCTCTTCTGTTACCATAACAGTGTGAAAGCCACAGAACCTGCACCTAGAAATAACATCCAAGACACAACTGCTGCCATTCTACCATGACTGACGGGCAGTGTCCCAATTACATGTTGGAGCCATCATTCCTTGCTCATGTTTTTGAGAAGGAAGGGGTTGGTGGGGTGGTTTATTCCCAGCCACAGTCACATGGATGGGTTAGGGCACCAGGGGCTTAAAATCCTCAAAGAAATCTGTGTGTTTACTGATTTTGAGGGAAATTGCTCAATACCTGCCAGAAACAGCCCATGGAGGAAAGGCTCCCTGGATACAGGAATGGCCCGTGGAGGAAAGGTTCTTTGTGAGACACCCTGTGTGTGAGCAAGAGCTGCCCACCAGTCACGCTGTCAGCAACCTGGAAGGCCAGGACACTGCAGAACCCAACCAGGGAGCAAAGGTAGTGACAAAGACTTGGTGCCTTTGATCACTTTTTAGATCCTTCTCTCACAAAGTGAGGCAAAACACAACACAAAGGCATGGGACCTGTCACTCTTCAGCCCTTTTGTCGAAGGGAAACAATGCCAACACAATTAAGTGACAGCCCCGTGCTAAATACATTGGAACAAACCCAGGCTGTTGCAGCCTCATTCCAGTCACATTCTCCAGCAATGGGTTTGTCACTGCAGTGCTGCTCGGCTGAGCCGTAATTCTTTGCCTGCTTTTTGATCAATTTTACGGTTAACCTGAGCTTCTCTGATCAGTCAGATCTTTAGATATTCATAAGCCCAACCTTAGGAGGAGTCAAAAACCTTAATTTAATTATTATCCAACAGGCCCATATGAAAGTGGGCATATAAAAGCCAGCATTCATAGTAGTCAACAGTTTTCTACAGAGAAGAGTATTGATACTGTGTGACCTTTACAGAACAGAGAAGCAGCAGAAATTCCTCTGACTGCTGTTTATGTGCAGACACATCTGGATCTGAGGTGTTACCAGGCAGTTCATATACCTCTTAAAGAACTTTCTCTACACTTAACAATTCTGATTCCTACTCAAGTAGGGAACAAACATTCTTTTTTAATCTTTTTTTTTTCCTATTTCTAAAAGAGTTTATGATAGTGTCCCCTTGTCTCTGAGCACCATAACACTGATGCTGAAAACATCAGGTCCCTATACATAGAGCTCTGGCAGACCTTAACTGTGAATTCAAACAATGGGACACTTAGATTCAAAGCACAGCATTGAAACCTGTTTCTACACAAGCACAAGATGACCCATACAAAAGCAAATTTTTTTCCTAAGAAGCATGTGGAAATGGGCACTCCTAACATTGAAATCAACTCCAGAAGTCAGGCAGAAAAGGCTTTCCAAGATAAAATTACTTTACCTGGTATTTCCTTTCAAGGGCAGGGGTGTATAGAACCAACCCTGACAAGTTCTGAATATCTCTCAAGCAGTACTATCTCATGCTACTTTTAAGATCAGTTGCCTTTCCCAATCCATCAGCATCAGCCCCAGAAGCAGAAGATGGAAGGGAGGCAGGAAAGATGAAACAAGAGAGAAGGAAAAAGTCAACCCAATGCCTTTTGGGTTCAACACCCATGGAGTGAGCAAAGGAGGCTGCGAGCCCACAGCTGTCCCACAGCCTGCATTCCCTTCTCACAGGGAGCTGTCAATGACACAGGGACAAACTGCCATGGAGAATATGAAACCTTTTCCTTTCTTCCTCAAAACAGTGAATACCCCACAAAGCTGAAGTATGATCACAGACTGAAAAAGTAATTTGTTAAAATGACGCAGCGGGTTAGGAATACATGACCACCAAGCTCTCCCCCCACCCAACAACATGTACAAAAGTATGTTCCTAACACACACAATTTTTAAATAGACATGCTGAGAACACGGGGGCTCTGGGTGGCATTCCATCACTGCTGCTGCACCTTTTAATTAGTGTGTAATGAACACACTTATAACCGACACCACATCTTTTATCATGTTAAACTGTTGAGATGTTCTGCTCTAACCGTCAACGACACAAAATAGCTGCAGCAAACTGATCCCTCAGCAAAGTCAGCCAAGTAAAACCTGTGGCCATTTCACTTGCAATATTTCCCTCTAGAGCAAATATTGATGGCTTCTCAGCTTGGGGGTCTAAAACAAGAAAACCCCAAAGATGAACACCTAAAAAAGCAAGAAAAAAAAAAAAAAAGCAAAAAAAAAAAAAAGAAGCAGATGTCCCTTTCAGCAACAGATAATACTGAGATTTTTTCTAAAATGAGCTTTATCTTAACTTTATGAGCTAACAGTAGGACTCAGAGAAAACCTCTATTTCCCCAAGAGGAGATCATGCCTTTCTATCACATTACAGATAAAACAGTTCAATTCTCACCATATTCAAAATATTACACTATAAAAAGTACGCTTTATTTTAAAAAGTACCTATGGATTCTTATTAAAATAAAGGTACAAGCTCTTAAATAAATTACAGTCTTCTGGTGTTCACAAATTGCAAGATGTGCAAGCAGATACAGGTGAGTTCAAAAGAGCACACCTAACTTATTTTTATCATGTCATGTGTCACCCTAACAGGATGATTTTAACAATTAGACCCTGATGTAAATTAACACCTATAACAGTTGTGTTTCCAAACTGATTTTGAAGGGGGATTAAGGGAGGACAGGCCTTGTGTGTGCAGGACCTCACCTTTCTGCAGCAGATAAGAGAGGGTTCACTGGCAAGGGGACACAGAGGCACAAATGGGAGTTTCTGTCAGAGTGCCTGGGCCTGCAGGAGAGCAGCAGAATCCCCAGTGACCACAATCACAGGAGTTCTGTCATTTCCTGCAGACACTGCTGTTGCTCTCACCACTTGGCTGCCCCCAGCTTTATCACCTCATTTGCCTGCTTTGGCCATTTGGTGAGATAAAGAACGAGGCACAAAGGGGTGGCAAAATATGGGGGCACCAAGGGAATAAAAATTAAATGAAGTTAAGTGAGGTTAAACTAACAGAAGTGAATGTATGGCATTGTCTACGCTGCTGTCCTGCTTGGTGTGCAACACTCTGGTTCTGACAGAGTATCCCAGAGCACTTGGATGCGCAGAGTTCCAGAGGGAACACAACCTCTGTGTCCTGGCACAGCTCAGAACAGGAGTCCTGAGCAACATCAGTGGGTGAAACCTCCAAGTGTGGATGTGCACACGAGCTACACCCACGCAGACTGAGAACAGAGAACACACACAAATTAATATTAATATTATCTATTAGGATAGCCATCAAATTATAATGCAAAATGAAGACTACTCCTCTACCACTTCAGACAGACAGTTCATTTACTCAGAGAAGTTCTTAGCATGCAAAGAAGAGTAGAGAACAGCAGCTCCCCTCCTGAGGGACATGAGCAAGGGTGATTGGGCTTTACCGCAGCTCCTGGAAGGAATCCTCTGTCCGGGCCAATGGGGCTGCTCAGCCCCCAGGACAGGGCACATTACTGAGCAAGCAGCACAAGCGTTCAGGGAGAGCTGTGCTTTAAAGTGGTTCTTTTGTCCTGTCTGCAAGATGAATGCAGTTTGCAGAAACTAAGTTTCTTTAGCCTGGTTTGCACGGGTATGAAGGCTGGCAATATCTGCAGCCAGGCTGTGCAAGGTACAGCTCTTGAAGGTACCTCATATACTGGTCTAAGTGGTAAGTAAAAGCAGAAGAAAATGATGACATTCTTCAAGAAACAGCTTTAGGTCCTTGAAAATGATTATTTCGGTTTGCCTGCAACTGTAAAAATGAGTTTCAGATAATAGCTTTTCTTTTATATAGTAAATGATAAATGAGCATTTAAACATTGACTCATCCACCAACGAAGATATAAAGAACATAAAAAGTCACTGTGCTAACAGGGAGTTTGAGAACTAAAGTCACCTGATTTTTCAACCTGGTGATTACACCATAAGGATGTTCATTTGTCTTTACTTCCACACCAGTTTTCCAAAAAGTATATATATATATTTCCACCAAAGACAATCAACCCTTTTAGCTTTGGCCATTTATATTTCTGAGCTAACCCCCACAAGAGCCTTCTGTTCCAAGTTCATGGGTCTTTTATGACCATAAAGACAATCACTGCAATATTCTGACCTCAGGACATCTAAAGAGAGCAAAAACACTGAAAAAAACCCTCCACCAGTGTTCCACCTCACTCAGTACAAGATTAAACACCCTGAAAAAACAAAACAGTGAAAGTCTTACCCACTTTGATTACCAATAGCAGTTCACACAATCAACCCTGCCTTCAGTCTACATTGACAGAAATGAGAGGGAAAATCATTACATGGGACCCAATATTTGCAAAAGGGAGGAGGGGACTCCAAGCCAAAATATTAAGAAAATGAGAAGGGAGCTTTATGTATATCAACATGCAAGTTGTCATTTTTTCTAGAAAATAACTCTCCAAAGCTTTATAAAACATACTAAGGTGAGAAAAGTCCAACCACAGAGAGTTCACTGTATCATAACTATCATTTAACACACTGGCTGAATTTTAACATTTCAGGAGACAATCTGTGATCACAGTGAGTCACAGGTATAACTCCTTGTCAAGGTTTTATTTCCATTGTCTCCTGCATCATGAAAGGAAGCCACAAGCAGTAACTTTTATTGTGCTCCATGCACACACATCTTACACAAGGTTTTTGGAGGCTTTGGGCTGGGTTGGTTTGTCTGCAATCAAAAGGAAAATTACTGAGTGCAACAGTACAGCCTGTACTTTACACCCTCTGTTCCCAACCTTTCCCACTACCCTACTGCAGATATGCTAGCCCAAAGTATATGCAGCTCTTGTAAAACAAGTCAAAATTCAAAATCTCTGCTAATTTTAGCAAATACATATTTTCAAGTAAAAGCACACTTTTATGTTCTGTTCATCGACTCTGTCTGTTTTCTCCAGTGGGTTCCCCCTCCTCAGATGCTTGGCAGACAGACAATATTGCTGTAAGTTTTGGAAGTGCCCTACACATCACAAACACTATCATAACAAAAATAAACAAATTGAACTATGCAGACATTTAAAAGTAGAAATTAGTTTATAAAAATGCTTATGGATCTCTTCACTGGAATCTTTCAAAGGAATCTGTCAGTAAGGAGGTAATGAAGTTATCTGGTTCAGGAGTGTGATCTTCCCCCTCTCTCAACCATCAGTCAATAAGAATATTGAGTTTATGAATTTGGTAGGACTTGCTTTCTAGAATTCAAAACCTTTGGAAAACAGTTGGCTGCAGCTCTGTGTGAAAGACACCACATCCTATAAAAGGCTTTCTGTGATCGGAATGCTGAAATAAAAACTGACCAAAGACAATGGAGAGAGTGAAAACTAATTGGGGTTTCCAATCTCTGGCATCCCAGAAAGCAATTCCTTGATCACAGTAAAACTATAAATGAGAGATAGAGTAAGGATGAGAGAGGGCAAACCCACAGTTCAAAGTGGAATGTGCTTTTTAACATCCACACAGGCTCTGTCCCTGAAGCTGAAGAAGTGAGATGTGTTTGACAGCAATGCAAAGTTCCAGCTCAGCTTGTCAAACACCTTCTGTTGCAGGACCTGACTTTAAAGGTGCTTATAACTTTAATTTGGGGCAAAACATCCTCAGAACTATGTTTGGTACAGTTTAAGTAAAACCAGTAGGCTTTTTCTCAGTTGTTGTTTAAGAGAAAACATTGATGTTACAAATAAAATAAAAGAACCTCCCCAAATCCCATCTGCCTTTCACTCCCCAAAAGAGCTCCAACTGGGATTGAGCACTGGCAAAGAGCCATGGAATTCCTGTCAGCTGCATCCCTGCCTCACCAACCTCAAGGGTGACTTTTCTTGCCTTCAGAACACTTAACTTTGCACCCTCAGTGCTCCTCCAACATGAGGTTTAAGTGTAATATCCCACCTGCACGTGGGAAGGAACAGCCACCATCCCACCAGGTTTCCAGCCCCAGTCACTCCCACTTTAAAAGCTACACCCCAAGGAGTGCCACACATAATTCAGGTTTTGGATCACAGTAACCCCTCTGAAACCTCCTGTCTTGGCTGTCAAAGAAATTGACCTTTTTCAGTTTAAAGGTGCTTTCTCATAGGAATCCTCTCGAAACTTAAAGGCTTTTAACATCCATCCAAGAAAAACAATATCTGAAAGTATTTTGGGCTCCACTTCTGGACTTTGGAATATATTCATTTGGGCTTAGTAATCCTGGGGCTGCCCACGGTCTTCAACCACTATGTCCAAAAATAAATATGTACCACATCTTCTCCACAAAAATTCAATAAAATACATACACTTAATAAACAATTCAATAAGTAATAGCCTTCAAGAATTCCTTGACATGTAACCCTGCATTTCAAGCCCTTTAAGTGAGACAGCCTCCACACACAATCTGAGCCACCAGACCATTTCACTGAGGTTCAGTGTTGGATGTAATTATACCTGAAACCTCCACTTCCAAAATGCTGAGCTTTGGAAACCTCTGCTGACTTTGAAAATAAGGCCTAACTGTACAAATAAATGCACCAAGGCTCTGATTGCTCCCTTTCCACAGCACAACAGCTGTGTGGTTGTGTTATACATCTCACCCCAGGCATTACTGAGGAACCTCTATTAGTGACAATAAATAGCTATCAACAATTATAAATAAATAAATTTCAGTAATGCAAATCTTACAAAACCTAACCTGTTTTTTGTTTGGGGAGGCATGGGGAGAAGAAGTGCCTCCATTGAAAGGAGGTTGGAGATACACTGCAGGCACAACTGTATGCCTGAGTGAGTGACCTCAGCTTTCCTTCTTTAGACAAAAAGAGCAACTTCAGATTGATCCCACAAATTCCATTTTACACAACTAAAAAGGCTGCATTTTTAAAATTTCCTCTTTATTTCAAAAAATGGATTTCTATCAAGTTATAAGTTCAGAGAGATTTGGACAGATCTTGCTTCATTTGCCATTTAGGAAACTTAAAAAAAGCCCAGCAGATAAACAGAGCGTTATCACACAATAGAACAGAAATCCTTTGGATCTGGTGTTCCTGTGTCTCTGCTGAAGCACGAGAAGGTTTCCTGGCACTCCTCTGAGTTCAGCAAATATCTACAGGTGTATCTTGTGTAATAACATTGTGGTCTGGCTGTACCAAAACTGCTCCTCAACAACCCTGCTCATGTCACTTTTCAAATAAATATTTGTAACACTTATTTTCGGTATTCTCAGGTTCACTAAGCAAACATAGGATTCTTTGTCCTTTATTTATCACAGATCCTTTCCTAGTCCATAACCTAAAAAGAACTGCAGGATGAAGCCAGGAGACTCTGTGAGAGCTTTCAGCTGAAGATCTCAAACACAGATTACCTTTTTAAAGCTTTCTTCCTGAATAAATTTGATATAGCCAAGCCACTTAAACTGCTGGGTCAGGTCCATTCCTGGAAGAAGCATGTTTCTATAAAAAGGAAGTATGATGTGGTCACAGAACATCAATACTAAAACCCAGTGCTTGGGTGAAAAGCTGGATGTGCAAAGTCAATGGCACCAGTTTGATTGGCTTTGGAGGGAAGCCACCCCTGGTTCCCTCAGGTGCCACTGAGCTCTGGGCACTCCGAGGGGTGAGGAAATGGCAAACACTTTGTCTTCCCCTGCACAATACTGAGGGGCAAAACAGACTATTCCTCTAAAAGCCTGATAAAAAAAATATACACATACTGTATTGACATAGCAGCTACAGGCACAAAGCTGGGCTTCCGCTGAAAATAAAAAAGTTGTCTGGTCAGGGTTTGTTTTTAATGGTTTTCCACTTGAAAACAATTTAAGCCAACCATAATGGCTAAAACTTTCAGCAGTCCCAGGAGTGGGTACTAGCCATGCTTAATTGCCATACAGTGGCCACCAGTGCAATTCAGGCGCAAATTTTCAGGGAAGTTTCTTAGAACTGGGTCTTTGCTTCAAAGGCATCTTCGTGCAAAATGTTCCCCACAAATTTCACAGGCTGAATTCAACTTGAAAGACCATGATCTGCAAAAAGGCTCTGTATTTTCAGGAGAAACTTGCAAAAATTCAATATCCGTTACCTAGAGCACAGACACTAAAATGAGGTCTAGCAGCATTCAGCTCCTTCCTCTGCTGGGATGCAGGATGTGAGTGGAGATGTACAGAGGAAGTTTTCCCTTCCAAACCCACAAGGAGAATGCAGTCCTGGAGAGTGACTGCAACAGAAGCAGTTTCTAAGACACAGAAAGGTTTAAACATCTCCTGTACCGTGCTTTAGGACATGTGCCTGCCATCTCAAACTAGAAACAAAAACCAGGCTGTGCATTCTAACATTTTTGTTAGAGAGAGCTTCTTCTCCTTGCATGAGGCAACACACCAGGTTTAACCACTGACCTCAGGAAGTGTAAAACCCAATTAAGTTACTAAATTCAAATATAAATTTCAGTGTGGTAATTGGGTTTGAATTGCAGCATTGTAGTGACCAAACAGTATTTTAACAACTTTTTAGCAACTTTAGTAACATCATAAGTGTTGTTAAAATGACGTCCTTGCACAGGTGTGGACAGGATCACTCTCAAGGATGGAGTAATTAATACAAAAATTATGGGTAAAATAATGGAAAAAGTTCCCCTGAAAGCCTCCGTTCATCTCCAAGAAGGGAAGAGGACGGAAAGCAAAGGTACAGGGAAGAATTCTGCAGAAGGCGCAGAAGGAGGAAAGACACAACAACAAAGGTTTGAAAATTCACTTGAACTGCTTTTGGATTACCAAAATAACCATGGAAAATACACAAACGTTTGTCACTTTCCTTACACTTCCATGTCAATTTCTTCTGTCCCAGACCTGTCTCCTTGCATGTGTTCATTCATCTACTTTGTCTTTCCTATTCTCCTGCTGTCCTTCTCACACAAACTTCACTTAAAGTCTTAGTAACACTCAGACAAAGTCTGAATATGCAAGAATTTATAAGATTTTTATCTCTCTTTTCCTTTGTTTCAGTTCTCTTATTCCCATTTCACAAAAATTTACATAGGTTTTCATTCATATAACTCTGAAAACTCAGGTTTTCTCTTCTGATTTTAAATGAAAAGATCATATATTTTAGTGGTTTATTCACCTATGTGATTGCTGCCCATTCCTGAAACTGCAGCTATTTGCAGCTGTAAATTTTCCTTCCCTACAGTTGCTTAACTTCAATGACAATTTTAGATCAAAATGAATTTACATGACTAAATAAATTGGAATATTAAAAATAGAACTATAGAGTGATAAAAGCAATGTAGATATTTTAGGTATAATGCAAAGTTTTTTAATTAAAACACAGAATCTTCAATTTGCTCCTAAATAAAACAGTAACCTTCACTTGATTGATTCTATGAGTGTTGCTGATATATCTTGTTATAGCAGCATGAATCACATATTAATTAACAATTTGAATAATTAAAATGTTTTTATTCTTTAAAGATATTAGAGATGGAGCCAAATATCTATCACACACGTGCAAAATTTATGGTAGCCAGCAATGAAAGATATTTAAAACAGGGAATTTAGTCTGGCTGGCAACTATAAACTAGGTGTGAGTGTTTTAGTTTACTTGTTCTATAATGGTATGTACAAACTGAGTTGATCTAAGATAAATCTGCTGTTCATGAGGATATTTCTGATGTAATCCTTACAACTAAAGGTAAATGAAGCTCTTACATGTTTACAGGGAATTGACCAGTGTTTACAGCTTCTGTCAAGCACCAAAAGCAATTATCTGTGTGCAGAATTTACCTGTCCAGCTCTGCTTTCCTGTCTCAGAGCAATTAAGAGAATTAGAATACAGCAATCCACATGTGAGTTTTCCTCATAAACATGGTGGTCAAACCCCACTTGCTCATGCCAGCAACACCAGTAGCACACACAGTCACTAACTATAGCCACTAAAACCAAACTAATTTTATAATTTATACAGAATGAGTGCCCTCAGTGTGTGCCTCCCTGTGGGACACTGTTCCCAGCCTGGGCTCCCCTCAGGAGCTGCCGCCATCTTCCGCAGCCCCCCCTGCCTTCCTCGCCAGGGTTCTCCTCCTCCCCTGGGGACCCTGGCTCCTTCCAGCCTCATCCCTCAACCCTTTTTTCCTCACCTCTGCAGTCCAGCCCATCTGCCCAGGACAGAATTCCATCTTTTCTCACATGCTGGCTTCCAGAAATCCCAGCTTCCAACCTGCGCCAACAACTCTGTGCCCTGCACTGCCTCCTTACCTTGACCCTCATCGCTTATTTAACCTGCTGTTCCCTCTAGTTTTCCTTAAATTTCTTTCTTTTTTATTCACTTTTTGTCATTTTTATTTTTACCCTCCTTCTCACAAGCTCCCTTGTACCTGTGACGGGCTGCGAGGGTCAGTGAGGGGCCGTGAGGGGCTTGCTCCCGCTGGTTCCGGCCAGTTCCAGCCGGCTCTGGCAGGTTCCGGCCTGGGCTCTCCCTCACCTGAGGGCTAGGGAACAGACAAAATGTCACCCAGCAGCGAAGCGTGAGGGGAAACGTGTGAGGAGACAGAGAGGAGAAGATGGAGTATGTATCCTCAGATTTCTTCAAGCTTCTTGTCAAAAAACCCTCCCGAACACCTTGACAACTTGCACATTAAGCTGCCAGTGCTAAACTTCTGGTGAAAAATACATATGTACATAAATTTATGTCATGCCAAGGAGTACAAAAAAATACATGTGCTGTATATTTCAGTAGACTGGTTCTTCAAGTGCTGGCCACTACAACAGGAATTTCCTTGAGTACCCCCATGTATGCTGGCTTATATGAATTCAGTGGAAACTGCTCTTATTCCACTTTATTCACCAAATCACACAAAAACCCAGCAACCCTTTCCTACTAATCAGGAACTTCAGTATTAAATTGGGATCTTTAACATTGAACCAGGATCTTTAATACGAGCATACTTCAGACATTCCCTAGCAGTGTCAAACCACAGTGCATAATACAATATCAGTATTTAAAACCACCATCCCAATCTGGGTTGAAAACAAGGTATTTCTCTGTCTGTGTAACACCTTTCATTCCCCCTCAATGGGAAGAGAATGGCTCAACTGCAGATCACAGATCTTAAACAACCGGAGTCAAGTCGCAAAAGCCGGTGTTAGCAGGTCAACAGTTTGAACTCCTCTCTCTACACATCTCCACTTGCCATCAGGTCAACACAAATATTTAAGGGCTGAGCACAGCTGTGAACAAAGCGAGCCCAGCGCTGCTGAAGGGGCACAGATACTTCCCCCTCACACACCACAGCAAAGTCCCCAAATGCTGGGGCCACTGTCCCCTTTCCCTCTCAGACAAAATCCACCTGCTGGTGGATCCAGCCTGCAGGTCTGACAACTCCTGTGTGTAATGTTAAATTCTTTCAAAATTCCTCTACAAGGTTGACTCCATCTCTCCATATTTTTCATAATACTTCTCAGCAGCAATTTAAGTTTTATTCCTACCAAATCTTGTTTCCCACAGCTTGATGGTTACAGAATACTGTTCTGGAAACAGAGACTACAGACAAGTCAGATACTGGAGGACCAGCTGACACAGAGATATGGGACTTTGTCCTTAAAGCACTGTTTGAGAGAAAGTCTTATCCATCACATTTCCAGCCTGGCTCCAGCTGCTTGTCCTAACTCAGCAACACACAACCAAATAACTCAGGGATTCCCAAGGTGTGCCTAGACGAATATTCCAGGGTGACTCAGGAGTGGTGTGGAATGTAACCTGAAGGATGCTCTCAGGACTATACTCCAATCACTCTGCTTCTTGTGAGACCTGACTAAACATTCAAGTAAATACCTACTGAAGCAACAACTTTAATTCTTTTTACCTGACTTCTTATCAGCCAAAGGTAAGTAAGAAACAGAAAAACTGTCATGTATCCTGTTCTGCTTTAACAAAAAATCTGGACTTTGGGTTCCTGGAGGCAAGGAGAAATTCCTTAACTTCCACCAGATGTAGAACACATATTTTCCTTTCAGGGCAGCTGCTGGAACAAATGCCTGACACTAAACAGTGAACGCTACAGCAGACCTGACTTCATCCAGTCCCAACATCCTCCAAAAAAGGAAATCAAATACTGAGTATGTAGAGGATTAATGATCACCAATCGAGGTTTTCATACAGGATCTGGGCACACTCATATTACAACATTCAGCAATAACAGGAGGAGGCCACACCGGATCAAGTACATCCTTACTGACCATGGCACAGAAAGTTAATTTAGGTGCACCCTCTGCCAGGGAAAGAACTACACGTGTAAATACAACAGATCAGGAGCCATAAGGTTAAAAACATAAATTATTACCACAAAAATTATATCCTGTGTTCCCATTTCCCCACAGCATTTTGAAAGCCATTCTCAAGTATGTAAATCTTGCAGTTTTACTGGCATTAGTAAAGGGAGCACAAAATAGATCTTCAAATTGTAAAAATATAAAAAATCTACGGTAGATCATTAAAGCACAGAATTTTATACCTGTCCATTATTGCCTGCACCTATATACTTGGGTGGCGAAGAGCACACACACACGCACTCACAATGGTGCCAACCCTTTTCATCTGATAATTTCAGCCAATAAAGCTGTGAAAATTACCAAGTCCCACCTTCAAAGCTATCATTGTTATTACAGATGAGTTCCTCCCTTCCCCTCTTTCTCACTCATACACATACATGCACACAGATGAGCTGCCAGTTCTATTTATTAGACTTCTCATACACAGAGAGCAGATAGCTCATCTGCATTTTATCAGGTGCCTGTATAATTAAAGCTTATTGCAAACAGAGATATTATTGGTGTATTTTATTACTTGTCTATGAGCAACCGAACAAAGTAAGAGGCATAAATGAATTCAGTTTTACAGTACTTTGTTTTAAA